>NW_027478741.1:0-300000 GCF_051014685.1 Ptiloglossa arizonensis | reverse complement strand
ACGTTATGCGTTATACGTTATACGTTATACGTTATACGTTATACGTTATACGTTATACGTTATACGTTATACGTTATACGTAATACGTTATACGTTATACGTTATACGTTATACGTTATACGTTATACGTTATACGTTATACGTTATACGTTATACGTTATACGTTATACGTTATACATTATACGTTATACGTTATACGGTATATGTTATACGTTATACGTTATACGTAATACGTTATACGTTATACGTTATACGTTTATCGTTATACGTTATTCGTTCTTCGTTACACGTTATACGTTATAGGTTATACGTTATACGTTATACGTTATACGTTATACGTTATACGTAATACGTCATAGGTTATACGTTATACGTTATACGTTATACGTTATACGTTTTACGTTATACGTTATTCGTTATACGTTATACGTTCTTCGTTACACGTTTTACGTTATAGGTTATACGTTATACGTTATACGTTATACGTTATACGTTATACGTTATACGTAATACGTCATAGGTTATACGTTATACGTTATACGTTATACGTTTTACGTTATACGTTATTCGTTATACGTTATACGTTATACGTTATACGTTATACGTTATACGTTATACGTTATACGTTATACGTTATACGTTATACGTTATACGTTATACGTTATACGTTATACGTTATACGTTATACGTTATAGGTTATACGTTATACGTTATACGTTATACGTAATACGTTATACGTTATACGGTATACGTTATACGTTATACGTTATACGTTATACGTTATACGTTATACGTGATACGTTATACGTTACATGTAATGCGTTATACGTTTTACGTTATTCGTTATACGTTCTTCGTTACACGTTATACGTTATAGGTTATACGTTATACGTTATACGTTATACGCTATACGTTATACGTAATACGTCATAGGTTATACGTTATACGTTATACGTTATACGTTATTCGTTATACGTTATTCGTTATACGTTATACGTTATACGTTATACGTTATACGTTATACGGTATACGTTATACGTTATACGTTATACGTTGTACGTTATACGTTATACGTTATACGTTATACGTTATACGTTATACGTTATACGTTATACGTTATACGTTATACGTTATACGTTATTCGTCATACGTTATACGTTATACGTTATACGTTATACGTAATACGTTATACGTTATACGTTATACGTTATACGTTATACGTTATACGTTATACGTTATACGTTATACGTTATACGTTATACGTTATACGTTATACGTTATACGTTATACGGTATACGTTATACGTTATACGTTATACGTTATACGTTATACGTTATACGTTATACGTTATACGTTATACGTTATACGGTATACGTGATACGTTATACGTTATACGTTATACGTTATACGTTATACGGTATACGTTATACGTTATACGTTATACGTTATACGTTATACGGTATACGTTATACGTTATACGTTATACGTTATACGTTATACGTTATACGTTATACGTTATACGTTATACGTTATACGTTATACGTTATACGTTATACGTTATACGTTATACGTTATACGTTATACGTTATACGTTATACGTTATACGTTATACGTTATACGTTATACGTTATACGTTATACGTTATACGTTATACGTTATACGTCATACGTTATACGTTATTCGTTATACGTTATTCGTTATACGTTATACGTTATACGTTATACGTTATACGTTATACGTTATACGTTATACGTTATACGTTATACGTGATACGTTATACGTTACATGTAATGCGTTATACGTTTTACGTTATTCGTTATACGTTCTTCGTTACACGTTATACGTTATAGGTTATACGTTATACGTTATACGTTATACGTTATACGTTATACGTTGTGGGAGGAATAAGGGACGGCGACGCTCTCGAGGGCGGAGAGGCCAGAGCCGCCCTCGGGAGCGTACGAGCCGGGGTGCGGCCGCGCCGACGGCACGGTCCCAGGGCCGTGCCTCCGGCGCGGCTATGGGGGCCGTGGGCGGTCGCGAGTGTGGGACTCGCGGCCGCCCTCGGGCGGCCCCCGGGAGTGGGACGTCGGAGCAGTGTGGCCCTGCTCCGACGTCGGGCGCCAGAGCGCCGAGGAGAAAACAGGGAAGGGAGGGTGAAGTACCCCCTCCCTTCCCTGGAACGGGAGGACACGGGCGCGAGAGCCCTGCACGGGGGAGCACCTGATGTTATGATGTCTTCGGTCCCAGGTGCTCCCCCTGCATAGTGCGAGGATGGCCACCGTGGTGGGTTTTAGTGGGTAGGTCCCGCGCCCGATGGGTTTCCTTCCGGGCGCGGGGAATCCCACACTCCCCCCGCCCCTCCCCAGGCGGCGGGGGGGTCTTTCGAAGATTTCCCCCACGTTAATAAAAAAAAAAAAAAAATACGTTATACGTTATACGTAATACGTCATAGGTTATACGTTATACGTTATACGTTATACGTTTTACGTTATACGTTATTCGTTATACGTTATACGTTATACGTTATCCGTTATACGTAATACGTTATACGTTATACGTAATGCGTTATACGTTATACGTTATACGTTATACGTTATACGTTATACGTTATACGTTATACGTTATACGTTATACGTAATACGTTATACGTTATACGTTATACGTTATACGTTATACGTTATACGTTATACGTTATACGTTATACGTTATACGTTATACGTTATACGTTATACGTTATACGTTATACGGTATATGTTATACGTTATACGTTATACGTAATACGTTATACGTTATACGTTATACGTTTATCGTTATACGTTATTCGTTCTTCCTTACACGTTATACGTTATAGGTTATACGTTATACGTTATACGTTATACGTTATACGTTATACGTAATACGTCATAGGTTATACGTTATACGTTATACGTTATACGTTATACGTTTTACGTTATACGTTATTCGTTATACGTTATACGTTCTTCGTTACACGTTTTACGTTATAGGTTATACGTTATACGTTATACGTTATACGTTATACGTTATACGTTATACGTAATACGTCATAGGTTATACGTTATACGTTATACGTTATACGTTTTACGTTATACGTTATTCGTTATACGTTATAAGTTATACGTCATAAGTTATACGATACACGTTATACGTTATACGAAATATGTAATACGTAATACGATTTACGTTATTCGTTATACGTTCTTCGTTACACGTTATACGTTATACGTTATGCGTTATACGTTTTACGTTATTCGTGATACGTTATACATTATACGTCATACGGTATACGTTATACGTTATACGTTATACGTTATACGTTATACGTTATACGTTATACGTTATACGTTATACGTTATACGTTATACGTTATACGTTATACGTTATACGTTATACGTCATATGTTATACGTTATACGTCATACGATATACGTTATACGTTATTCGTTATACGTTCTTCGTTACACGTTATACGTTATACGTTATGCGTTATACGTTTTGCGTTATTCGTTATACGTTATACGTTATACGTTATACGTTATACGTTATAGGTTATACGTTATACGTTATACGTTATACTTTATTCGTTGTACCTTATACGTTATACGTTATACGTTATACGGTATACGATATACGTTATACGTTATACGTTATACGTTATCCGTTATACGTTATACGTTATACGTTATACGTTATACGTCATACGTTATACGTTATACGTTATACGTTATACGTTATACGTTATACGATATACGTTATACGTTATACGTTATACGTTATACGTTATACGTTATACGTTATACGTTATACGTCATAGGTTATACGTTATATGTTATTCTTTATGCGTTATACGTTATACGATATACGTTATACGTTATACGGTATACGATATACGTTATACGGTATACGATATACGTTATACGTTATACGTTATACGTTTTACGTTATACGTTATTCGTTATACGTTATACGTTATACGTTATACGTTATACGTAATATGTTATACGTTATACGTTATACGTTATACGTTATACGTTATACGTTATACGTTATAGGTTATACGTTATACGTTATACGTTATACTTTATTCGTTATACCTTATACGTTATACGTTATAGGTTATACGGTATACGATATACGTTATGCGTTACACGTTTTACGTTATACGTTATACGTTATACGTTATACGGTATACGATATACGTTATACGTTATACGTTATACGTTTTACGTTATACGTTATTCGTTATACGTTATACGTTATACGTTATACGTTATACGTAATATGTTATACGTTATACGTTATACGTTATACGTTATACGTTATACGTTATACGTTATAGGTTATACGTTATACGTTATACGTTATACTTTATTCGTTATACCTTATACGTTATACGTTATAGGTTATACGGTATACGATATACGTTATACGTTATACGTTATACGTTATCCGTTATACGTTATACGTTATACGTTATACGTTATACGTTATACGTTATACGTCATACGTTATACGTTTTACGTTATACGATATACGTTATACGTTATACGTTATACGTTATACGTTATACGTTATACGTCATATGTTATACGTTATATGTTATTCTTTATGCGTTATACGTTATACGATATACGTTATACGTTATACGTTATACGGTATACGATATACGTTATGCGTTACACGTTTTACGTTATACGTTATACGTTATACGTTATACGTTATACGTTACATGTTATGCGTTATACGTTTTACGTTATTCGTTATACGTTCTTCGTTACACGTTATACGTTATACGTTTTGCGTTATACGTTTTACGTTATTCGTGATACGTTATACGTTATACGTCATACGTTATACGTCATACGGTATACGTTATACGTTATACGTTATACGTTATACGTTATACGTTATACGTTATACGTTATACGTTATACGTTATACGTTATACGTTATACGTTATACGTTATACGTTATACGTCATACGTTATACTTTATACGTTATACGTTATACGTTATACGATATACGTTATACGTTATACGTTATACGTCATAGGTTATACGTTATACGTTATTCTTTATGCGTTATACGTTATACGATATACGTTATACGTAATACGGTATACGATATACGTTATGCGTTATACGTTTTACGTTATTCGTTATACGTTATACGTTATACGTTATACGTTATACGTTATACGTTATACGTTATACGTTATACGTTATACGTTATACGTTATACGTTATACGTTATACGTTATACGTTATACGTTATACGTTATACGTTATACGTTATACGTTATACGTTATACGTTATACGTTATACGTTATACGTTATACGTTATACGTTATACGTTATACGGTATACGTTATACGTTATACGTTATACGTTATACGTTATACGTTATACGTTATACGTTATACGTTATACGGTATACGTGATACGTTATACGTTATACGTTATACGTTATACGTTATACGGTATACGTTATACGTTATACGTTATACGTTATACGTTATACGGTATACGTTATACGTTATACGTTATACGTTATACGTTATACGTTATACGTTATACGTTATACGTTATACGTTATACGTTATACGTTATACGTTATACGTTATACGTTATACGTTATACGTTATACGTTATACGTTATACGTTATACGTTATACGTTATACGTTATACGTTATACGTTATACGTTATACGTTATACGTTATACGTTATACGTTATACGTTATACGTTATACGTTATACGTTATTCGTCATACGTTATACGTTATACGTTATACGTTATACGTAATACGTTATACGTTATACGTTATACGTTATACGTTATACGTTATACGTTATACGTTATACGTTATACGTTATACGTTATACGTTATACGTTATACGTTATACGGTATACGTTATACGTTATACGTTATACGTTATACGTTATACGTTATACGTTATACGTTATACGTTATACGTTATACGGTATACGTGATACGTTATACGTTATACGTTATACGTTATACGTTATACGGTATACGTTATACGTTATACGTTATACGTTATACGTTATACGGTATACGTTATACGTTATACGTTATACGTTATACGTTATACGTTATACGTTATACGTTATACGTTATACGTTATACGTTATACGTTATACGTTATACGTTATACGTTATACGTTATACGTTATACGTTATACGTTATACGTTATACGTTATACGTTATACGTTATACGTTATACGTTATACGTCATACGTTATACGTTATTCGTTATACGTTATTCGTTATACGTTATACGTTATACGTTATACGTTATACGTTATACGTTATACGTTATACGTTATACGTTATACGTGATACGTTATACGTTACATGTAATGCGTTATACGTTTTACGTTACATGTAATGCGTTATACGTTTTACGTTATTCGTTATACGTTCTTCGTTACACGTTATACGTTATACGTTATACGTTATACGTAATACGTCATAGGTTATACGTTATACGTTATACGTTATACGTTTTACGTTATACGTTATTCGTTATACATTATACGTTATACGTTATCCGTTATACGTAATACGTTATACGTTATACGTTATGCGTTATACGTTATACGTTATACGTTATACGTTATACGTTATACGTTATACGTTATACGTTATACGTTATACGTAATACGTTATACGTTATACGTTATACGTTATACGTTATACGTTATACGTTATACGTTATACGTTATACGTTATACGTTATACGTTATACGTTATACATTATACGTTATACGTTATACGGTATATGTTATACGTTATACGTTATACGTAATACGTTATACGTTATACGTTATACGTTTATCGTTATACGTTATTCGTTCTTCGTTACACGTTATACGTTATAGGTTATACGTTATACGTTATACGTTATACGTTATACGTTATACGTAATACGTCATAGGTTATACGTTATACGTTATACGTTATACGTTATACGTTTTACGTTATACGTTATTCGTTATACGTTATACGTTCTTCGTTACACGTTTTACGTTATAGGTTATACGTTATACGTTATACGTTATACGTTATACGTTATACGTTATACGTAATACGTCATAGGTTATACGTTATACGTTATACGTTATACGTTTTACGTTATACGTTATTCGTTATACGTTATACGTTATACGTTATACGTTATACGTTATACGTTATACGTTATACGTTATACGTTATACGTTATACGTTATACGTTATACGTTATACGTTATACGTTATACGTTATACGTTATAGGTTATACGTTATACGTTATACGTTATACGTAATACGTTATACGTTATACGGTATACGTTATACGTTATACGTTATACGTTATACGTTATACGTTATACGTGATACGTTATACGTTACATGTAATGCGTTATACGTTTTACGTTATTCGTTATACGTTCTTCGTTACACGTTATACGTTATAGGTTATACGTTATACGTTATACGTTATACGCTATACGTTATACGTAATACGTCATAGGTTATACGTTATACGTTATACGTTATACGTTATTCGTTATACGTTATTCGTTATACGTTATACGTTATACGTTATACGTTATACGTTATACGGTATACGTTATACGTTATACGTTATACGTTGTACGTTATACGTTATACGTTATACGTTATACGTTATACGTTATACGTTATACGTTATACGTTATACGTTATACGTTATACGTTATTCGTCATACGTTATACGTTATACGTTATACGTTATACGTAATACGTTATACGTTATACGTTATACGTTATACGTTATACGTTATACGTTATACGTTATACGTTATACGTTATACGTTATACGTTATACGTTATACGTTATACGTTATACGGTATACGTTATACGTTATACGTTATACGTTATACGTTATACGTTATACGTTATACGTTATACGTTATACGTTATACGGTATACGTGATACGTTATACGTTATACGTTATACGTTATACGTTATACGGTATACGTTATACGTTATACGTTATACGTTATACGTTATACGGTATACGTTATACGTTATACGTTATACGTTATACGTTATACGTTATACGTTATACGTTATACGTTATACGTTATACGTTATACGTTATACGTTATACGTTATACGTTATACGTTATACGTTATACGTTATACGTTATACGTTATACGTTATACGTTATACGTTATACGTTATACGTTATACGTTATACGTTATACGTTATACGTCATACGTTATACGTTATTCGTTATACGTTATTCGTTATACGTTATACGTTATACGTTATACGTTATACGTTATACGTTATACGTTATACGTTATACGTTATACGTGATACGTTATACGTTACATGTAATGCGTTATACGTTTTACGTTATTCGTTATACGTTCTTCGTTACACGTTATACGTTATAGGTTATACGTTATACGTTATACGTTATACGTTATACGTTATACGTTGTGGGAGGAATAAGGGACGGCGACGCTCTCGAGGGCGGAGAGGCCAGAGCCGCCCTCGGGAGCGTACGAGCCGGGGTGCGGCCGCGCCGACGGCACGGTCCCAGGGCCGTGCCTCCGGCGCGGCTATGGGGGCCGTGGGCGGTCGCGAGTGTGGGACTCGCGGCCGCCCTCGGGCGGCCCCCGGGAGTGGGACGTCGGAGCAGTGTGGCCCTGCTCCGACGTCGGGCGCCAGAGCGCCGAGGAGAAAACAGGGAAGGGAGGGTGAAGTACCCCCTCCCTTCCCTGGAACGGGAGGACACGGGCGCGAGAGCCCTGCACGGGGGAGCACCTGATGTTATGATGTCTTCGGTCCCAGGTGCTCCCCCTGCATAGTGCGAGGATGGCCACCGTGGTGGGTTTTAGTGGGTAGGTCCCGCGCCCGATGGGTTTCCTTCCGGGCGCGGGGAATCCCACACTCCCCCCGCCCCTCCCCAGGCGGCGGGGGGGTCTTTCGAAGATTTCCCCCACGTTAATAAAAAAAAAAAAAAAATACGTTATACGTTATACGTAATACGTCATAGGTTATACGTTATACGTTATACGTTATACGTTTTACGTTATACGTTATTCGTTATACGTTATACGTTATACGTTATCCGTTATACGTAATACGTTATACGTTATACGTAATGCGTTATACGTTATACGTTATACGTTATACGTTATACGTTATACGTTATACGTTATACGTTATACGTTATACGTAATACGTTATACGTTATACGTTATACGTTATACGTTATACGTTATACGTTATACGTTATACGTTATACGTTATACGTTATACGTTATACGTTATACGTTATACGTTATACGGTATATGTTATACGTTATACGTTATACGTAATACGTTATACGTTATACGTTATACGTTTATCGTTATACGTTATTCGTTCTTCCTTACACGTTATACGTTATAGGTTATACGTTATACGTTATACGTTATACGTTATACGTTATACGTAATACGTCATAGGTTATACGTTATACGTTATACGTTATACGTTATACGTTTTACGTTATACGTTATTCGTTATACGTTATACGTTCTTCGTTACACGTTTTACGTTATAGGTTATACGTTATACGTTATACGTTATACGTTATACGTTATACGTTATACGTAATACGTCATAGGTTATACGTTATACGTTATACGTTATACGTTTTACGTTATACGTTATTCGTTATACGTTATAAGTTATACGTCATAAGTTATACGATACACGTTATACGTTATACGAAATATGTAATACGTAATACGATTTACGTTATTCGTTATACGTTCTTCGTTACACGTTATACGTTATACGTTATGCGTTATACGTTTTACGTTATTCGTGATACGTTATACATTATACGTCATACGGTATACGTTATACGTTATACGTTATACGTTATACGTTATACGTTATACGTTATACGTTATACGTTATACGTTATACGTTATACGTTATACGTTATACGTTATACGTTATACGTCATATGTTATACGTTATACGTCATACGATATACGTTATACGTTATTCGTTATACGTTCTTCGTTACACGTTATACGTTATACGTTATGCGTTATACGTTTTGCGTTATTCGTTATACGTTATACGTTATACGTTATACGTTATACGTTATAGGTTATACGTTATACGTTATACGTTATACTTTATTCGTTGTACCTTATACGTTATACGTTATACGTTATACGGTATACGATATACGTTATACGTTATACGTTATACGTTATCCGTTATACGTTATACGTTATACGTTATACGTTATACGTCATACGTTATACGTTATACGTTATACGTTATACGTTATACGTTATACGATATACGTTATACGTTATACGTTATACGTTATACGTTATACGTTATACGTTATACGTTATACGTCATAGGTTATACGTTATATGTTATTCTTTATGCGTTATACGTTATACGATATACGTTATACGTTATACGGTATACGATATACGTTATACGGTATACGATATACGTTATACGTTATACGTTATACGTTTTACGTTATACGTTATTCGTTATACGTTATACGTTATACGTTATACGTTATACGTAATATGTTATACGTTATACGTTATACGTTATACGTTATACGTTATACGTTATACGTTATAGGTTATACGTTATACGTTATACGTTATACTTTATTCGTTATACCTTATACGTTATACGTTATAGGTTATACGGTATACGATATACGTTATGCGTTACACGTTTTACGTTATACGTTATACGTTATACGTTATACGGTATACGATATACGTTATACGTTATACGTTATACGTTTTACGTTATACGTTATTCGTTATACGTTATACGTTATACGTTATACGTTATACGTAATATGTTATACGTTATACGTTATACGTTATACGTTATACGTTATACGTTATACGTTATAGGTTATACGTTATACGTTATACGTTATACTTTATTCGTTATACCTTATACGTTATACGTTATAGGTTATACGGTATACGATATACGTTATACGTTATACGTTATACGTTATCCGTTATACGTTATACGTTATACGTTATACGTTATACGTTATACGTTATACGTCATACGTTATACGTTTTACGTTATACGATATACGTTATACGTTATACGTTATACGTTATACGTTATACGTTATACGTCATATGTTATACGTTATATGTTATTCTTTATGCGTTATACGTTATACGATATACGTTATACGTTATACGTTATACGGTATACGATATACGTTATGCGTTACACGTTTTACGTTATACGTTATACGTTATACGTTATACGTTATACGTTACATGTTATGCGTTATACGTTTTACGTTATTCGTTATACGTTCTTCGTTACACGTTATACGTTATACGTTTTGCGTTATACGTTTTACGTTATTCGTGATACGTTATACGTTATACGTCATACGTTATACGTCATACGGTATACGTTATACGTTATACGTTATACGTTATACGTTATACGTTATACGTTATACGTTATACGTTATACGTTATACGTTATACGTTATACGTTATACGTTATACGTTATACGTCATACGTTATACTTTATACGTTATACGTTATACGTTATACGATATACGTTATACGTTATACGTTATACGTCATAGGTTATACGTTATACGTTATTCTTTATGCGTTATACGTTATACGATATACGTTATACGTAATACGGTATACGATATACGTTATGCGTTATACGTTTTACGTTATTCGTTATACGTTATACGTTATACGTTATACGTTATACGTTATACGTTATACGTTATACGTTATACGTTATACGTTATACGTTATACGTTATACGTTATACGTTATACGTTATACGTTATACGTTATACGTTATACGTTATACGTTATACGTTATACGTTATACGTTATACGTTATACGTTATACGTTATACGTTATACGTTATACGTTATACGTTATACGTTATACGTTATACGTTATACGTTATACGTTATACGTTATACGTTATACGTTATACGTTATACGTTATACGTTATACGTTATACGTTATACGTTATACGTTATACGTTATACGTTATACGTTATACGTTATACGTTATACGTTATACGTTATACGTTATACGTTATACGTTATACGTTATACGTTATACGTTATACGTTATACGTTATACGTTATACGTTATACGTTATACGTTATACGTTATACGTCATATGTTATACGTTATACGTCATACGATATACGTTATACGTTATTCGTTATACGTTCTTCGTTACACGTTATACGTTATACGTTATGCGTTATACGATTTGCGTTATTCGTTATACGTTATACGTTATACGTTATACGTTATACGTTATAGGTTATACGTTATACGTTATACGTTATACTTTATTCGTTATACCTTATACGTTATACGTTATACGTTATACGGTATACGATATACGTTATACGTTATACGTTATACGTTATCCGTTATACGTTATACGTTATACGTTATACGTTATACGTCATACGTTATACGTTATACGTTATACGTTATACGTTATACGATATACGTTATACGTTATACGTTATACGTTATACGTTATACGTTATACGTCATAGGTTATACGTTATATGTTATTCTTTATGCGTTATACGTTATACGATATACGTTATACGTTATACGGTATACGATATACGTTATGCGTTACACGTTTTACGTTATACGTTATACGTTATACGTTATACGGTATACGATATACGTTATACGTTATACGTTATACGTTTTACGTTATACGTTATTCGTTATACGTTGTACGTTATACGTTATACGTTATACGTAATATGTTATACGTTATACGTTATACGTTCTTCGTTACACGTTATACGTTATACGTTTTGCGTTATACGTTTTACGTTATTCGTGATACGTTATACGTTATACGTCATACGTTATACGTCATACGGTATACGTTATACGTTATACGTTATACGTTATACGTTATACGTTATACGTTATACGTTATACGTTATACGTTATACGTTATACGTTATACGTTATACGTTATACGTTATACGTCATACGTTATACTTTATACGTTATACGTTATACGTTATACGTTATACGTTATACGTCATACGTTATACGTTATACGTTATACGATATACGTTATACGTTATACGTTATACGTTATACGTTATACGTCATATGTTATACGTTATATGTTATTCTTTATGCGTTATACGTTATACGATATACGTTATACGTTATACGTTATACGTTATACGGTATACGATATTCGTTATGCGTTACACGTTTTACGTTATACGTCATACGTTATACGTTATACGTTATACGTTATACGTTATACGTTATACGTTATACGTTATACGTTATACGTTATACGTTATACTTTATTCGTTATACCTTATACGTTATACGTTATACGTTATACGGTATACGATATACGTTATACGTTATACGTTATACGTTATCCGTTATACGTTATACGTTATACGTTATACGTTATACGTCATACGTTATACGTTATACGTTATACGTTATACGTTATACGATATACGTTATACGTTATACGTTATACGTTATACGTTATACGTCATAGGTCATACGTTATATGTTATTCTTTATGCGTTATACGTTATACGATATACGTTATACGTTATACGGTATACGATATACGTTATGCGTTACACGTTTTACGTTATACGTTATACGTTATACGTTATACGGTATACGATATACGTTATACGTTATACGTTATACGTTTTACGTTATACGTTATTCGTTATACGTTATACGTTATACGTTATACGTTATAGGTTATACGTTATACGTTATACGTTATACGTTATACGTTATACGTTATACGTTATACGTTATACGTTATACGTTATACGTTATACGTCATATGTTATACGTTATACGTCATACGATATACGTTATACGTTATTCGTTATACGTTCTTCGTTACACGTTATACGTTATACGTTATGCGTTATACGATTTGCGTTATTCGTTATACGTTATACGTTATACGTTATACGTTATACGTTATACGTTATAGGTTATACGTTATACGTTATACGTTATACTTTATTCGTTATACCTTATACGTTATACGTTATACGTTATACGGTATACGATATACGTTATACGTTATACGTTATACGTTATCCGTTATACGTTATACGTTATACGTTATACGTTATACGTCATACGTTATACGTTATACGTTATACGTTATACGTTATACGATATACGTTATACGTTATACGTTATACGTTATACGTTATACGTTATACGTCATAGGTTATACGTTATATGTTATTCTTTATGCGTTATACGTTATACGATATACGTTATACGTTATACGGTATACGATATACGTTATGCGTTACACGTTTTACGTTATACGTTATACGTTATACGTTATACGGTATACGATATACGTTATACGTTATACCTTACGTTTTACGTTATACGTTATTCGTTATACGTTGTACGTTATACGTTATACGTTATACGTAATATGTTATACGTTATACGTTATACGTTCTTCGTTACACGTTATACGTTATACGTTTTGCGTTATACGTTTTACGTTATTCGTTATACGGTATACGATATACGTTATGCGTTACACGTTTTACGTTATACGTTATACGTTATACGTTATACGTTATACGTTACATGTTATGCGTTATACGTTTTACGTTATTCGTTATACGTTCTTCGTTACACGTTATACGTTATACGTTTTGCGTTATACGTTTTACGTTATTCGTGATACGTTATACGTTATACGTTATACGATATACGTTATACGTTATACGTTATACGTTATACGTCATATGTTATACGTTATATGTCATACGTTATACGTTATACGTTATACGTTATACGTTATACGTTATACGTTATACGTTATACGTTATACGTTATACGTTATACGTTATACGTTATACGTTATACGTTATACGTTATACGTTATACGTTGTACGTCATACGTTATACTTTATACGTTATACGTTATACGTTATACGTTATACGTTATACGTCATACGTTATACGTTATACGTTATACGATATACGTTATACGTTATACGTTATACGTTATACGTCATATGTTATACGTTATATGTTATTCTTTATGCGTTATACGTTATACGATATACGTTATACGTTATACGTTATACGTTATACGGTATACGATATACGTTATGCGTTACACGTTTTACGTTATACGTTATACGTTATACGTTATACGTTATACGTTACATGTTATGCGTTATACGTTTTACGTTATTCGTTATACGTTCTTCGTTACACGTTATACGTTATACGTTTTGCGTTATACGTTTTACGTTATTCGTGATACGTTATACGTTATACGTCATGCGTTATACGTCATACGGTATACGTTATACGTTATACGTTATACGTTATACGTTATACGTTATACGTTATACGTTATACGTTATACTTTATTCGTTATACCTTATAGGTTATACGTTATACGTTATACGGTATACGATATACGTTATACGTTATACGTTATACGTTATCCGTTATACGTTATACGTTATACGTTATACGTTATACGTCATACGTTATACGTTATACGTTATACGTTATACGTTATACGATATACGTTATACGTTATACGTTATACGTTATACGTTATACGTTATACGTTATACGTCATAGGTCATACGTTATATGTTATTCTTTATGCGTTATACGTTATACGATATACGTTGTACGTTATACGGTATACGATATACGTTATGCGTTACACGTTTTACGTTATACGTTATACGTTATACGTCATACGTTATACGTTATACGTTATACGTTATACGTTATACGATATACGTTATACGTTATACGTTATACGTTATACGTTATACGTTATACGTTATACGTTATACGTTATACGTCATAGGTTATACGTTATATGTTATTCTTTATGCGTTATACGTTATACGATATACGTTATACGTTATACGGTATACGATATACGTTATGCGTTACACGTTTTACGTTATACGTTATACGTTATACGTTATACGGTATACGATATACGTTATACGTTATACGTTATACGTTTTACGTTATACGTTATTCGTTATACGTTGTACGTTATACGTTATACGTTATACGTAATATGTTATACGTTATACGTTATACGTTCTTCGTTACACGTTATACGTTATACGTTTTGCGTTATACGTTTTACGTTATTCGTGATACGTTATACGTTATACGTCATACGTTATACGTCATACGGTATACGTTATACGTTATACGTTATACGTTATACGTTATACGTTATACGTTATACGTTATACGTTATACGTTATACGTTATACGTTATACGTTATACGTTATACGTCATACGTTATACTTTATACGTTATACGTTATACGTTATACGTTATACGTTATACGTCATACGTTATACGTTATACGTTATACGATATACGTTATACGTTATACGTTACACGTTATACGTCATATGTTATACGTTATATGTTATTCTTTATGCGTTATACGTTATACGATATACGTTATACGTTATACGTTATACGTTATACGGTATACGATATACGTTATGCGTTACACGTTTTACGTTATACGTTATACGTTATACGTTATACGTTATACGTTACATGTTATGCGTTATACGTTTTACGTTATTCGTTATACGTTCTTCGTTACACGTTATACGTTATACGTTTTGCGTTATACGTTTTACGTTATTCGTGATACGTTATACGTTATACGTCATACGTTATACGTCATACGGTATACGTTATACGTTATACGTTATACGTTATACGTTATACGTTATACGTTATACGTTATACGTTATACGTTATACTTTATTCGTTATACCTTATACGTTATACGTTATACGTTATACGGTATACGATATACGTTATACGTTATACGTTATACGTTATCCGTTATACGTTATACGTTATACGTTATACGTTATACGTCATACGTTATACGTTATACGTTATACGTTATACGTTATACGATATACGTTATACGTTATACGTTATACGTTATACGTTATACGTTATACGTTATACGTCATAGGTCATACGTTATATGTTATTCTTTATGCGTTATACGTTATACGATATACGTTATACGTTATACGGTATACGATATACGTTATGCGTTACACGTTTTACGTTATACGTTATACGTTATACGTTATACGGTATACGATATACGTTATACGTTATACGTTATACGTTTTACGTTATACGTTATTCGTTATACGTTATACGTTATACGTTATACGTTATACGTAATATGTTATACGTTATACGTTATACGTTATACGTTATACGTTATAGGTTATACGTTATACGTTATACGTTATACTTTATTCGTTATACCTTATACGTTATACGTTATAGGTTATACGGTATACGATATACGTTATACGTTATACGTTATACGTTATCCGTTATACGTTATACGTTATACGTTATACGTTATACGTCATACGTTATACGTTATACGTTATACGATATACGTTATACGTTATACGTTATACGTTATACGTCATATGTTATACGTTATATGTTATTCTTTATGCGTTATACGTTATACGATATACGTTATACGTTATACGTTATACGGTATACGATATACGTTATGCGTTACACGTTTTACGTTATACGTTATACGTTATACGTTATACGTTATACGTTATACGTTACATGTTATGCGTTATACGTTTTACGTTATTCGTTATACGTTCTTCGTTACACGTTATACGTTATACGTTTTGCGTTATACGTTTTACGTTATTCGTGATACGTTATACGTTATACGTCATACGTTATACGTCATACGGTATACGTTATACGTTATACGTTATACTTTATACGTTATACGTTATACGTTATACGTTATACGTTATACGATATACGTTATACGTTATACGTTATACGTTATACGTTATACGTTATACGTCATAGGTTATACGTTATATGTTATTCTTTATGCGTTATACGTTACACGATATACGTTATACGTTATACGGTATACGATATACGTTATGCGTTACACGTTTTACGTTATACGTTATACGTTATACGTTATACGGTATACGATATACGTTATACGTTATACGTTATACGTTTTACGTTATACGTTATTCGTTATACGTTATTCGTTATACGTTATACGTTATACGTTATACGTTATACGTTATACGTTATACGTTATACGTCATACGTTATACTTTATACGTTATACGTTATACGTTATACGTTATACGTTATACGTCATACGTTATACGGTATACGTTATACGTTATACGTTATACGTTATACGTTATACGTTATACGTTATACGTTATACGTTATACGTTATACTTTATTCGTTATACCTTATACGTTATACGTTATACGTTATACGGTATACGATATACGTTATACGTTATACGTTATACGTTATACGTTATCCGTTATACGTTATACGTTATACGTTATACGTTATACGTCATACGTTATACGTTATACGTTATACGTTATACGTTATACGATATACGTTATACGTTATACGTTATACGTTATACGTTATACGTTATACGTTATACGTCATAGGTCATACGTTATATGTATTCTTTATGCGTTATACGTTATACGATATACGTTATACGTTATACGGTATACGATATACGTTATGCGTTACACGTTTTACGTTATACGTTATACGTTATACGTTATACGTTATACGGTATACGATATACGTTATACGTTATACGTTATACGTTTTACGTTATACGTTATTCGTTATACGTTATACGTTATACGTTATACGTTATACGTAATATGTTATACGTTATACGTTATACGTTATACGTTATACGTTATAGGTTATACGTTATACGTTATACGTTATACTTTATTCGTTATACCTTATACGTTATACGTTATAGGTTATACGGTATACGATATACGTTATACGTTATACGTTATACGTTATC
This sequence comes from Ptiloglossa arizonensis, assembly GCF_051014685.1. NCBI lineage: Eukaryota > Metazoa > Arthropoda > Insecta > Hymenoptera > Colletidae > Ptiloglossa > Ptiloglossa arizonensis. Next base: position 280,921 of record NW_027478741.1, on the reverse strand, counting down.
CGTTATACGTTATACGTTATACGTTATACGTTATACGATATACGTTATACGTTATACGTTATACGTTATACGTTATACGTTATACGTTATACGTCATAGGTCATACGTTATATGTATTCTTTATGCGTTATACGTTATACGATATACGTTATACGTTATACGGTATACGATATACGTTATGCGTTACACGTTTTACGTTATACGTTATACGTTATACGTTATACGTTATACGGTATACGATATACGTTATACGTTATACGTTATACGTTTTACGTTATACGTTATTCGTTATACGTTATACGTTATACGTTATACGTTATACGTAATATGTTATACGTTATACGTTATACGTTATACGTTATACGTTATAGGTTATACGTTATACGTTATACGTTATACTTTATTCGTTATACCTTATACGTTATACGTTATAGGTTATACGGTATACGATATACGTTATACGTTATACGTTATACGTTATCCGTTATACGTTATACGTTATACGTTATACGTTATACGTTATACGTTATACGTCATACGTTATACGTTATACGTTATACGATATACGTTATACGTTATACGTTATACGTTATACGTTATACGTCATATGTTATACGTTATATGTTATTCTTTATGCGTTATACGTTATACGATATACGTTATACGTTATACGTTATACGGTATACGATATACGTTATGCGTTACACGTTTTACGTAATACGTTATACGTTATACGTTATACGTTATACGTTACATGTTATGCGTTATACGTTTTACGTTATTCGTTATACGTTCTTCGTTACACGTTATACGTTATACGTTTTGCGTTATACGTTTTACGTTATTCGTGATACGTTATACGTTATACGTCATACGTTATACGTCATACGGTATACGTTATACGTTATACGTTATACTTTATACGTTATACGTTATACGTTATACGTTATACGTTATACGTTATACGTTATACGTTATACGTTATACGTTATACGTTATACGTTATACGTTATACGTTATTCGTTATACGTTATACGTTATACGTTATACGTTATTCGTTATACGTCATATGTTATACGTTGTACGTCATACGATATACGTTATACGTTATTCGTTATACGTTCTTCGTTACACGTTATACGTTATACGTTATGCGTTATACGTTTTGCGTTATTCGTTATACGTTATACGTTATACGTTATACGTTATACGTTATAGGTTATACGTTATACGTTATACGTTATACTTTATTCGTTATACCTTATACGTTATACGTTATACGTTATACGGTATACGATATACGTTATACGTTATACGTTATACGTTATACGTTATCCGTTATACGTTATACGTTATACGTTATACGTTATACGTCATACGTTATACGTTATACGTTATACGATATACGTTATACGTTATACGTTATACGTTATACGTTATACGTTATACGTCATAGGTTATACGTTATATGTTATTCTTTATGCGTTATACGTTATACGATATACGTTATACGTTATACGGTATACGATATACGTTATGCGTTACACGTTTTACGTTATACGTTATACGTTATACGTTATACGGTATACGATATACGTTATACGTTATACGTTATACGTTTTACGTTATACGTTATTCGTTATACGTTGTACGTTATACGTTATACGTTATACGTAATATGTTATACGTTATACGTTATACGTTATACGTTATACGTTATAGGTTATACGTTATACGTTATACGTTATACTTTATTCGTTATACCTTATACGTTATACGTTATAGGTTATACGGTATACGATATACGTTATACGTTATACGTTATCCGTTATACGTTATACGTTATACGTTATACGTTATACGTTATACGTTATACGTCATACGTTATACGTTATACGTTATACGATATACGTTATACGTTATACTTTATACGTTATACGTCATATGTTATACGTTATATGTTATTCTTTATGCGTTATACGTTATACGATATACGTTATACGTTATACGTTATACGGTATACGATATACGTTATGCGTTACACGTTTTACGTTATACGTTATACGTTATACGTTATACGTTTTACGTTATTCGTGATACGTTATACGTTATACGTCATACGTTATACGTCATACGGTATACGTTATACGTTATACGTTATACGTTATACGTTATACGTTATACGTTATACGTTATACGTTATACGTTATACGTTATACGTTATACGTTATACGTTATACGTTATACGTCATACGTTATACTTTATACGTTATACGTTATACGTTATACGATATACGTTATGCGTTTTACGTTATACGTCATAGGTTATACGTTATACGTTATTCTTTATGCGTTATACGTTATACGATATACGTTATACGTAATACGGTATACGATATACGTTATGCGTTATACGTTTTACGTTATTCGTTATACGTTATACGTTATACGTTATACGTTATACGTTATACGTTATACGTTATACGTTATACGTTATACGTTATACGTTATACGTTATACGTTATACGTTATACGTCATACGTTATACGTTATACGTTATACGATATACGTTATACGTTATACGTTATACGTTATACGTCATATGTTATACGTTATATGTTATTCTTTATGCGTTATACGTTATACGATATACGTTATACGTTATACGTTATACGGTATACGATATACGTTATGCGTTACACGTTTTACGTTATACGTTATACGTTATACGTTATACGTTATACGTTATACGTTACATGTTATGCGTTATACGTTTTACGTTATTCGTTATACGTTCTTCGTTACACGTTATACGTTATACGTTTTGCGTTATACGTTTTACGTTATTCGTGATACGTTATACGTTATACGTCATACGTTATACGTCATACGGTATACGTTATACGTTATACGTTATACTTTATACGTTATACGTTATACGTTATACGTTATACGTTATGCGTTATACGTTATACGTTATACGTTATACGTTATACGTTATACGTTATACGTTATACGTTATTCGTTATACGTTATACGTTATACGTTATACGTTATACGTTATACGTCATATGTTATACGTTATACGTCATACGATATACGTTATACGTTATTCGTTATACGTTCTTCGTTACACGTTATACGTTATACGTTATGCGTTATACGTTTTGCGTTATTCGTTATACGTTATACGTTATACGTTATACGTTATACGTTATAGGTTATACGTTATACGTTATACGTTATACTTTATTCGTTATACCTTATACGTTATACGTTATACGTTATACGGTATACGATATACGTTATACGTTATACGTTATACGTTATCCGTTATACGTTATACGTTATACGTTATACGTTATACGTCATACGTTATACGTTATACGTTATACGATATACGTTATACGTTATACGTTATACGTTATACGTTATACGTTATACGTCATAGGTTATACGTTATATGTTATTCTTTATACGTTATACGTTATACGATATACGTTATACGTTATACGGTATACGATATACGTTATGCGTTTCACGTTTTACGTTATACGTTATACGTTATACGTTATACGGTATACGATATACGTTATACGTTATACGTTATACGTTTTATGTTATACGTTATTCGTTATACGTTGTACGTTATACGTTATACGTTATACGTAATATGTTATACGTTATACGTTATACGTTATACGTTATACGTTATAGGTTATACGTTATACGTTATACGTTATACTTTATTCGTTATACCTTATACGTTATACGTTATAGGTTATACGGTATACGATATACGTTATACGTTATACGTTATCCGTTATACGTTATACGTTATACGTTATACGTTATACGTTATACGTTATACGTTATACGTCATACGTTATACGTTATACGTTATACGATATACGTTATACGTTATACGTTATACGTTATACGTCATATGTTATACGTTATATGTTATTCTTTATGCGTTATACGTTATACGATATACGTTATACGTTTTACGTTATACGGTATACGATATACGTTATGCGTTACACGTTTTACGTTATACGTTATACGTTATACGTTATACGTTATACGTTACATGTTATGCGTTATACGTTTTACGTTATTCGTTATACGTTCTTCGTTACACGTTATACGTTATACGTTTTGCGTTATACGTTTTACGTTATTCGTGATACGTTATACGTTATACGTCATACGTTATACGTCATACGGTATACGTTATACGTTATACGTTATACGTTATACGTTATACGTTATACGTTATACGTTATACGTTATACGTCATACGTTATACTTTATACGTTATACGTTATACGTTATACGATATACGTTATGCGTTTTACGTTATACGTCATAGGTTATACGTTATACGTTATTCTTTATGCGTTATACGTTATACGATATACGTTATACGTAATACGGTATACGATATACGTTATGCGTTATACGTTTTACGTTATTCGTTATACGTTATACGTTATACGTTATACGTTATACGTTATACGTTATACGTTATACGTTATACGTTATACGTTATACGTTATACGTTATACGTTATACGTTATACGTTATACGTTATACGTCATACGTTATACGTTATACGTTATACGATATACGTTATACGTTATACGTTATACGTTATACGTCATATGTTATACGTTATATGTTATTCTTTATGCGTTATACGTTATACGATATACGTTATACGTTATACGTTATACGGTATACGATATACGTTATGCGTTACACGTTTTACGTTATACGTTATACGTTATACGTTATACGTTATACGTTACATGTTATGCGTTATACGTTTTACGTTATTCGTTATACGTTCTTCGTTACACGTTATACGTTATACGTTTTGCGTTATACGTTTTACGTTATTCGTGATACGTTATACGTTATACGTCATACGTTATACGTCATACGGTATACGTTATACGTTATACGTTATACTTTATACGTTATACGTTATACGTTATACGTTATACGTTATACGTTATACGTTATACGTTATACGTTATACGTATTACGTTATACGTTATACGTTATACGTTATTCGTTATACGTTATACGTTATACGTTATACGTTATACGTTATACGTCATATGTTATACGTTATACGTCATACGATATACGTTATACGTTATTCGTTATACGTTCTTCGTTACACGTTATACGTTATACGTTATGCGTTATACGTTTTGCGTTATTCGTTATACGTTATACGTTATACGTTATACGTTATACGTTATAGGTTATACGTTATACGTTATACGTTATACTTTATTCGTTATACCTTATACGTTATACGTTATACGTTATACGGTATACGATATACGTTATACGTTATACGTTATACGTTATCCGTTATACGTTATACGTTATACGTTATACGTTATACGTCATACGTTATACGTTATACGTTATACGATATACGTTATACGTTATACGGTATACGATATACGTTATGCGTTTCACGTTTTACGTTATACGTTATACGTTATACGTTATACGGTATACGATATACGTTATACGTTATACGTTATACGTTTTACGTTATACGTTATTCGTTATACGTTGTACGTTATACGTTATACGTTATACGTAATATGTTATACGTTATACGTTATACGTTATACGTTATACGTTATAGGTTATACGTTATACGTTATACGTTATACTTTATTCGTTATACCTTATACGTTATACGTTATAGGTTATACGGTATACGATATACGTTATACGTTATACGTTATCCGTTATACGTTATACGTTATACGTTATACGTTATACGTTATACGTTATACGTTATACGTCATACGTTATACGTTATACGTTATACGATATACGTTATACGTTATACGTTATACGTTATACGTCATATGTTATACGTTATATGTTATTCTTTATGCGTTATACGTTATACGATATACGTTATACGTTATACGTTATACGGTATACGATATACGTTATGCGTTACACGTTTTACGTTATACGTTATACGTTATACGTTATACGTTATACGTTACATGTTATGCGTTATACGTTTTACGTTATTCGTTATACGTTCTTCGTTACACGTTATACGTTATACGTTTTGCGTTATACGTTTTACGTTATTCGTGATACGTTATACGTTATACGTCATACGTTATACGTCATACGGTATACGTTATACGTTATACGTTATACGTTATACGTTATACGTTATACGTTATACGTTATACGTTATACGTTATACGTTATACGTTATACGTTATACGTTATACGTTATACGTTATACGTCATACGTTATACTTTATACGTTATACGTTATACGTTATACGATATACGTTATACGTTTTACGTTATACGTCATAGGTTATACGTTATACGTTATTCTTTATGCGTTAAACGTTATACGATATACGTTATACGTAATACGGTATACGATATACGTTATGCGTTATACGTTTTACGTTATTCGTTGTACGTTTTACGTTATTCGTTGTACGTTATACGTTATACGTTATACGTTATACGTTATACGTTATACGTTATACGTTATACGTTATACGTTACAGGTTATACGTTATACGTTATACGTTATACTTTATTCGTTATACCTTATACGTTATACGTTATACGTTATACGGTATACGATATACGTTATACGTTATACGTTATACGTTATCCGTTATACGTTATACGTTATACGTTATACGTTATACGTCATACGTTATACGTTATACGTTATACGTTATACGTTATACGATATACGTTATACGTTATACGTTATACGTTATACGTTATACGTTATACGTCATAGGTTATACGTTATATGTTATTCTTTATGCGTCATACGTTATACGATATACGTTATACGTTATACGGTATACGATATACGTTATGCGTTACACGTTTTACGTTATACGTTATACGTTATACGTTATACGGTATACGATATACGTTATACGTTATACGTTATACGTTTTACGTTATACGTTATTCGTTATACGTTATACGTTATACGTTATACGTTATACGTAATATGTTATACGTTATACGTTATACGTTATACGTTATACGTTATACGTTTTACGTTATACGTTATTCGTTATACGTTATACGTTATACGTTATACGTTATACGTAATATGTTATACGTTATACGTTATACGTTATACGTTATACGTTATAGGTTATACGTTATACGTTATACGTTATACTTTATTCGTTATACCTTATACGTTATACGTTATAGGTTATACGGTATACGATATACGTTATACGTTATACGTTATACGTTATCCGATATACGTTATACGTTATACGTTATACGTTATACGTTATACGTTATACGTCATACGTTATACGTTATACGTTATACGTTATACGTTATACGTTATACGTTATACGTTATACGTTATACGTTATACGTTATACGTTATACGTTATACGTTATACGTTATACGTTATACGTTATACGTTATACGTTATACGTTATACGTTATACGTTATACGTTATACGTTATACGTTATACGTTATACGTTATACGTTATACGTTATACGTTATACGTTATACGTTATACGTTATACGTTATACGTTATACGTTATACGTTTTACGTTATACGTTATACGTTATACGTTATACGTTATACGTTATACGTTATACGTTATACGTTATACGTCATATGTTATACGTTATACGTCATACGATATACGTTATACGTTATTCGTTATACGTTCTTCGTTACACGTTATACGTTATACGTTATGCGTTATACGTTTTGCGTTATTCGTTATACGTTATACGTTATACGTTATACGTTATACGTTATAGGATATACGTTATACGTTATACGTTATACTTTATTCGTTATACCTTATACGTTATACGTTATACGTTATACGGTATACGATATACGTTATACGTTATACGTTATACGTTATACGTTATACGTTATACGTTATTCTTTATGCGTTATACGTTATACGATATACGTTATACGTAATACGGTATACGATATACGTTATGCGTTATACGTTATACGTTATACGTTATACGTTATACGTTATACGTTATACGTTATACGTTATACGTTGTACGTTATACGTTATACGTTATACGTTATACGTTATACGTTATACGTTATACGTTATACGTTATACGTTATACGTTATACGTTATACGTTATACGTTATACGTTATACGTTATACGTTATACGTTATACGTTATACGTTATACGTTATACGTAATACGTTATACGTTATACGTTATACGTTATACGTTATACGTTATACGTTATACGTTATACGTTATACGTTATACGTTATACGTTATACGTTATACGTTATACGTTATACGTTATACGTTATACGTTATACGTTATACGTTATACGTTATACGTTATACGTTATACGTTATACGTTATACGTTATACGTTATACGTTATACGTTATACGTTATACGTTATACGTTATACGTTATACGTTATACGTTATACGTTATACGTCATATGTTATACGTTATACGTCATACGATATACGTTATACGTTATTCGTTATACGTTCTTCGTTACACGTTATACGTTATACGTTATGCGTTATACGTTTTGCGTTATTCGTTATACGTTATACGTTATACGTTATACGTTATACGTTATAGGTTATACGTTATACGTTATACGTTATACGTTATACTTTATTCGTTATACCTTATACGTTATACGTTATACGTTATACGGTATACGATATACGTTATACGTTATACGTTATACGTTATCCGTTATACGTTATACGTTATACGTTATACGTTATACGTCATACGTTATACGTTATACGTTATACGTTATACGTTTTACGTTATACGTTATTCGTTATACGTTATACGTTATACGTTATTCGTTATACGTTCTTCGTTACACGTTATACGTTATACGTTATGCGTTATACGTTTTGCGTTATTCGTTATACGTTATACGTTATACGTTATACGTTATACGTTATAGGATATACGTTATACGTTATACGTTATACTTTATTCGTTATACCTTATACGTTATACGTTATACGTTATACGGTATACGATATACGTTATACGTTATACGTTATACGTTATACGTTATACGTTATACGTTATTCTTTATGCGTTATACGTTATACGATATACGTTATACGTAATACGGTATACGATATACGTTATGCGTTATACGTTATACGTTATACGTTATACGTTATACGTTATACGTTATACGTTATACGTTATACGTTGTACGTTATACGTTATACGTTATACGTTATACGTTATACGTTATACGTTATACGTTATACGTTATACGTTATACGTTATACGTTATACGTTATACGTTATACGTTATACGTTATACGTTATACGTTATACGTTATACGTTATACGTTATACGTAATACGTTATACGTTATACGTTATACGTTATACGTTATACGTTATACGTTATACGTTATACGTTATACGTTATACGTTATACGTTATACGTTATACGTTATACGTTATACGTTATACGTTATACGTTATACGTTATACGTTATACGTTATACGTTATACGTTATACGTTATACGTTATACGTTATACGTTATACGTTATACGTTATACGTTATACGTTATACGTTATACGTTATACGTTATACGTTATACGTTATACGTTATACGTTATACGTCATATGTTATACGTTATACGTCATACGATATACGTTATACGTTATTCGTTATACGTTCTTCGTTACACGTTATACGTTATACGTTATGCGTTATACGTTTTGCGTTATTCGTTATACGTTATACGTTATACGTTATACGTTATACGTTATAGGTTATACGTTATACGTTATACGTTATACGTTATACTTTATTCGTTATACCTTATACGTTATACGTTATACGTTATACGGTATACGATATACGTTATACGTTATACGTTATACGTTATCCGTTATACGTTATACGTTATACGTTATACGTTATACGTCATACGTTATACGTTATACGTTATACGTTATACGTTTTACGTTATACGTTATTCGTTATACGTTATACGTTATACGTTATACGTTATACGTAATATGTTATACGTTATACGTTATACGTTATACGTTATACGTTATAGGTTATACGTTATACGTTATACGTTATACTTTATTCGTTATACCTTATACGTTATACGTTATACGTTATACGGTATACGATATACGTTATACGTTATACGTTATACGTTATCCGTTATACGTTATACGTTATACGTTATACGTTATACGTTATACGTTATACGTTATACGTCATGGGTTATACGTTATATGTTATTCTTTATGCGTTATACGTTATACGATATACGTTATACGTTATACGGTACACGATATACGTTATGCGTTACACGTTTTACGTTATACGTTATACGTTATACGTTATACGGTATACGATATACGTTATACGTTATACGTTATACGTTTTACGTTATACGTTATTCGTTATGCGTTATACGTTATACGTTATACGTTATACGTAATATGTTATACGTTATACGTTATACGTTATACGTTATACGTTATAGGTTATACGTTATACGTTATACGTTATACTTTATTCGTTATACCTTATACGTTATACGTTATAGGTTATACGGTATACGATATACGTTATACGTTATACGTTATACGTTATCCGTTATACGTTATACGTTATACGTTATACGTTATACGTTATACGTTATACGTTATACGTCATACGTTATACGTTATACGTTATACGATATACGTTATACGTTATACGTTATACGTTATACGTTATACGTCATATGTTATACGTTATATGTTATTCTTTATGCGTTATACGTTATTCGATATACGTTATACGTTATACGTTATACGGTATACGATATACGTTATGCGTTACACGTTTTACGTTATACGTTATACGTTATACGTTATACGTTATACGTTACATGTTATGCGTTATACGTTTTACGTTATTCGTTATACGTTCTTCGTTACACGTTATACGTTATACGTTTTGCGTTATACGTTTTACGTTACTCGTGATACGTTATACGTTATACGTCATACGTTATACGTCATACGGTATACGTTATACGTTATACGTTATACGTTATACGTTATACGTTATACGTTATACGTTATACGTTATACGTTATACGTTATACGTCATACGTTATACTTTATACGTTATACGTTATACGTTATACGATATACGTTATACGTTATACGTTATACGTCATAGGTAATACGTTATACGTTATTCTTTATGCGTTATACGTTATACGATATACGTTATACGTAATACGGTATACGATATACGTTATGCGTTATACGTTTTACGTTATTCGTTATACGTTATACGTTATACGTTATACGTTATACGTTATACGTTATACGTTATACGTTATACGTTATACGTTATACGTTATACGTTATACGTTATACGTTATACGTTATACGTTATACGTTATACGTTATACGTTATACGTTATACGTTATACGTTATACGTTATACGTTATACGTTATACGTTATACGTTATACGTTATACGTTATACGTTATACGTTATACGTTATACGTTATACGTTATACGTTATACGTTATACGTTATACGTTATACGTTATACGTTATACGTTATACGTTATACGTTATACGTTATACGTTATACGTTATACGTTATACGTTATACGTTATACGTTATACGTCATATGTTATACGTTATACGTCATACGATATACGTTATACGTTATTCGTTATACGATCTTCGTTACACGTTATACGTTATACGTTATGCGTTATACGTTTTGCGTTATTCGTTATACGTTATACGTTATACGTTATACGTTATACGTTATACGTTATAGGTTATACGTTATACGTTATACGTTATACTTTATTCGTTATACCTTATACGTTATACGTTATACGTTATACGGTATACGATATACGTTATACGTTATACGTTATACGTTATCCGTTATACGTTATACGTTATACGTTATACGTTATACGTCATACGTTATACGTTATACGTTATACGTTATACGTTATACGATATACGTTATACGTTATACGTTATACGTTATACGTTATACGTTATACGTCATAGGTTATACGTTATATGTTATTCTTTATGCGTCATACGTTATACGATATACGTTATACGTTATACGGTATACGATATACGTTATGCGTTACACGTTTTACGTTATACGTTATACGTTATACGTTATACGGTATACGATATACGTTATACGTTATACGTTATACGTTTTACGTTATACGTTATACGTTATACGTTATACGTTATACGTTATACGTTATACGTTATACGTTATACGTTATACGTTATACGTTATACGTTATACGTTATACGTTATACGTTATACGTTATACGTTATACGTTATACGTTATACGTTATACGGTATACGATATACGTTATACGTTATACGTTATACGTTTTACGTTATACGTTATACGTTATACGTTATACGTTATACGTTATACGTTATACGTTATACGTTATACGTTATACGTTATACGTTATACGTTATACGTTATACGTTATACGTTATACGTTATACGTCATACGTTATACGTTATACGTTATACGTTATACGTTTTACGTTATACGTTATTCGTTATACGTTATACGTTATACGTTATACGTTATACGTAATATGTTATACGTTATACGTTATACGTTATACGTTATACGTTATAGGTTATACGTTATACGTTATACGTTATACTTTATTCGTTATACCTTATACGTTATACGTTATACGTTATACGGTATACGATATACGTTATACGTTATACGTTATACGTTATCCGTTATACGTTATACGTTATACGTTATACGTTATACGTTATACGTTATACGTTATACGTCATGGGTTATACGTTATATGTTATTCTTTATGCGTTATACGTTATACGATATACGTTATACGTTATACGGTACACGATATACGTTATGCGTTACACGTTTTACGTTATACGTTATACGTTATACGTTATACGGTATACGATATACGTTATACGTTATACGTTATACGTTTTACGTTATACGTTATTCGTTATGCGTTATACGTTATACGTTATACGTTATACGTAATATGTTATACGTTATACGTTATACGTTATACGTTATACGTTATAGGTTATACGTTATACGTTATACGTTATACTTTATTCGTTATACCTTATACGTTATACGTTATAGGTTATACGGTATACGATATACGTTATACGTTATACGTTATACGTTATCCGTTATACGTTATACGTTATACGTTATACGTTATACGTTATACGTTATACGTTATACGTCATACGTTATACGTTATACGTTATACGATATACGTTATACGTTATACGTTATACGTTATACGTTATACGTCATATGTTATACGTTATATGTTATTCTTTATGCGTTATACGTTATTCGATATACGTTATACGTTATACGTTATACGGTATACGATATACGTTATGCGTTACACGTTTTACGTTATACGTTATACGTTATACGTTATACGTTATACGTTACATGTTATGCGTTATACGTTTTACGTTATTCGTTATACGTTCTTCGTTACACGTTATACGTTATACGTTTTGCGTTATACGTTTTACGTTATTCGTTATACGTTATACGTTATACGTAATATGTAATGCGTCATACGTTTTACGTTATTCGTTATACGTTTTTCGTTACAAGTTATACGTTATACGTCATACGTTATAAGTTATACGTCATAAGTTATACGATACACGTTATACGTTATACGAAATATGTAATACGTAATACGCTTTACGTTATTCGTTATACGTTCTTCGTTACACGTTATACGTTATACGTTATGCGTTATACGTTTTACGTTATTCGTGATACGTTATACGTTATAAGTTATACGTCATAAGTTATACGATACACGTTATACGTTATACGAAATATGTAATACGTAATACGTTTTACGTTATACGTTATACGTTATACGTTATGCGTTACACGTTTTACGTTATTCGTGATACGTTATACGTTATACGTCATACGGTATACGTTACACGTTATACGTTATACGTTATACGTTATACGTTATACGTTATACGTTATACGTTATACGTTATACGTTATACGTTATACGTTATACGTTATACGTCATATGTTATACGTTATACGTCATACGATATACGTTATACGTTATTCGTTATACGTTCTTCGTTACACGTTATACGTTATACGTTATGCGTTATACGTTTTGCGTTATTCGTTATACGTTATACGTTATACGTTATACGTTATACGTTATAGGTTATACGTTATACGTTATACGTTATACGTTATACTTTATTCGTTATACCTTATACGTTATACGTTATACGTTATACGTTATACTTTATTCGTTATACCTTATACGTTATACGTTATAGGTTATACGGTATACGATATACGTTATACGTTATACGTTATACGTTATACGTTATACGTTATACGATATACGTTATACGATATACGTTATACGTTATACGATATACGTTATACGTTATACGGTATACGATATACGTTATGCGTTACACGTTTTACGTTATACGTTATACGTTATACGTTATACGGTATACGATATTCGTTATACGTTATACGATATACGTTATACGTTATACGTTATACGTTATACGTCATATGTTATACGTTATATGTTATTCTTTATGCGTTATACGTTATACGATATACGTTATACGTTATACGTTATACGGTATACGATATACGTTATGCTTTACACGTTTTACGTTATACGTTATACGTTATACGTTATACGTTATACGTTATACGTCATACGTTATACTTTATACGTTATACGTTATACGTTATACGTTATACGTTATACGTCATACGTTATACGTTATACGTTATACGATATACGTTATACGTTATTCGTTATACGTTCTTCGTTACACGTTATACGTTATACGTTTTGCGTTATACGTTTTACGTTATTCGTGATACGTTATACGTTATACGTCATACGTTATACGTCATACGGTATACGTTATACGTTATACGTTATACGTTATACGTTATACGTTATACGTTATACGTTATACGTTATACGTTATACGTTATACGTTATTCGTTATACGTTCTTCGTTACACGTTATACGTTATACGTTTTGCGTTATACGTTTTACGTTATTCGTGATACGTTATACGTTATACGTCATACGTTATACGTCATACGGTATACGTTATACGTTATACGTTATACGTTATACGTTATACGTTATACGTTATACGTTATACGTTATACGTTATACGTTATACGTTATACGTTATACGTTATACGTCATACGTTATACTTTATACGTTATACGTTATACGTTTTACGTTATTCGTTATACGTTATACGTTATACGTTATACGTTGTACGTTATACGTTATACGTTATACGTTTTACGATATACGTTACACGTTATACGTTCTACGTTCTACGTTATACGTTATACGTAATACGTTATACGTTATACGTTATACGCTATACGTTATACGTTATACGTTATACGTTATACGTTATACGATATACGTTATACGTTATTCGTTATACGTTCTTCGTTACAAGTTATACGTTATACGTTATGCGTTATACGTTTTACGTTATTCGTTATACGTTATACGTTATACGTAATATGTAATGCGTCATACGTTTTACGTTATTCGTTATACGTTTTTCGTTACAAGTTATACGTTATACGTCATACGTTATAAGTTATACGTCATAAGTTATACGATACACGTTATACGTTATACGAAATATGTAATACGTAATACGCTTTACGTTATTCGTTATACGTTCTTCGTTACACGTTATACGTTATACGTTATGCGTTATACGTTTTACGTTATTCGTGATACGTTATACGTTATAAGTTATACGTCATAAGTTATACGATACACGTTATACGTTATACGAAATATGTAATACGTAATACGTTTTACGTTATTCGTTATACGTTCTTCGTTACACGTTATACGTTATACGTTATGCGTTATACGTTTTACGTTATTCGTGATACGTTATACGTTATACGTCATACGGTATACGTTATACGTTATACGTTATACGTTATACGTTATACGTTATACGTTATACGTTACACGTTATACGTTATACGTTATACGTTATACGTTATACGTCATATGTTATACGTTATACGTCATACGATATACGTTATACGTTATTCGTTATACGTTCTTCGTTACACGTTATACGTTATACGTTATGCGTTATACGTTTTGCGTTATTCGTTATACGTTATACGTTATACGTTATACGTTATACGTTATAGGTTATACGTTATACGTTATACGTTATACTTTATTCGTTATACCTTATACGTTATACGTTATACGTTATACGGTATACGATATACGTTATACGTTATACGTTATACGTTATCCGTTATACGTTATACGTTATACGTTATACGTTATACGTCATACGTTATACGTTATACGTTATACGTTATACGTTATACGTTATACGATATACGTTATACGTTATACGTTATACGTTATACGTTATATGTTATACGTCATAGGTTATACGTTATATGTTATTCTTTATGCGTTATACGTTATACCATATACGTTATACGTTATACGGTATACGATATACGTTATGCGTTACACGTTTTACGTTATACGTTATACGTTATACGTTATACGGTATACGATATACGTTATACGTTATACGTTATACGTTTTACGTTATACGTTATTCGTTATACGTTATACGTTATACGTTATACGTTATACGTAATATGTTATACGTTATACGTTATACGTTATACGTTATACGTTATACGTTATAGGTTATACGTTATACGTTATACGTTATACTTTATTCGTTATACCTTATACGTTATACGTTATAGGTTATACGGTATACGATATACGTTATACGATATACGTTATACATTATCCGTTATACGTTATACGTTATACGTTATGCGTTATACGTTATACGTTATACGTCATACGTTATACGTTATACGTTATACGATATACGTTATACGTTATACGTTATACGTTATACGTCATATGTTATACGTTATATGTTATTCTTTATGCGTTATACGTTATACGATATACGTTATACGTTATACGTTATACGGTATACGATATACGTTATACGTTACACGTTTTACGTTATACGTTATACGTTATACGTTATACGTTATACGTTACATGTTATGCGTTATACGTTTTACGTTATTCGTTATACGTTCTTCGTTACACGTTATACGTTATACGTTTTGCGTTATACGTTTTACGTTATTCGTGATACGTTATACGTTATACGTCATACGTTATACGTCATACGGTATACGTTATACGTTATACGTTATACGTTATACGTTATACGTTATACGTTATACGTTATACGTTATACGTTATACGTTATACGTTATACGTTATACGTTATACGTTATACGTTATACGTTATACGTTATACGTTATACGTCATACGTTATACTTTATACGTTATACGTTATACGTTATACGTTATACGATATACGTTATACGTTATACGTTATACGTCATAGGTTATACGTTATACGTTATTCTTTATGCGTTATACGTTATACGATATACGTTATACGTAATACGGTATACGATATACGTTATGCGTTATACGTTATACGTTATACGTTATACGTTATCCGTTATACGTTATACGTTATACGTTATACGTTATACGTCATACGTTATACGTTATACGTTATACGTTATACGTTATACGATATACGTTATACGTTATACGTTATACGTTATACGTTATACGTTATACGTCATAGGTTATACGTTATATGTTATTCTTTATGCGTTATACGTTATACGATATACGTTATACGTTATACGGTATACGATATACGTTATGCGTTACACGTTTTACGTTATACGTTATACGTTATACGTTATACGGTATACGATATACGTTATACGTTATACGTTATACGTTTTACGTTATACGTTATTCGTTATACGTTGTACGTTATACGTTATACGTTATACGTAATATGTTATACGTTATACGTTATACGTTCTTCGTTACACGTTATACGTTATACGTTTTGCGTTATACGTTTTACGTTATTCGTGATACGTTATACGTTATACGTCATACGTTATACGTCATACGGTATACGTTATACGTTATACGTTATACGTTATACGTTATACGTTATACGTTATACGTTATACGTTATACGTTATACGTTATACGTTATACGTTATACGTTATACGTTATACGTTATACGTTACATGTTATGCGTTATACGTTTTACGTTATTCGTTATACGTTCTTCGTTACACGTTATACGTTATACGTTTTGCGTTATACGTTTTACGTTATTCGTGATACGTTATACGTTATACGTCATACGTTATACGTCATACGGTATACGTTATACGTTATACGTTATACGTTATACGTTATACGTTATACGTTATACGTTATACGTTATACGTTATACGTTATACGTTATACGTTATACGTTATACGTCATACGTTATACTTTATACGTTATACGTTATACGTTATACGATATACGTTATACGTTATACGTTATACGTCATAGGTTATACGTTATACGTTATTCTTTATGCGTTATACGTTATACGATATACGTTATACGTAATACGGTATACGATATACGTTATGCGTTATACGTTTTACGTTATTCGTTATACGTTATACGTTATACGTTATACGTTATACGTTATACGTTATACGTTATACGTTTTACGATATACGTTACACGTTATACGTTCTACGTTCTACGTTATACGTTATACGTTATACGTTATACGTTATACGCTATACGTTATACGTTATACGTTATACGTTATACGTTATACGATATACGTTATACGTTATTCGTTATACGTTCTTCGTTACAAGTTATACGTTATACGTTATGCGTTATACGTTTTACGTTATTCGTTATACGTTATACGTTATACGTAATATGTAATGCGTCATACGTTTTACGTTATTCGTTATACGTTTTTCGTTACAAGTTATACGTTATACGTCATACGTTATAAGTTATACGTCATAAGTTATACGATACACGTTATACGTTATACGAAATATGTAATACGTAATACGCTTTACGTTATTCGTTATACGTTCTTCGTTACACGTTATACGTTATACGTTATGCGTTATACGTTTTACGTTATTCGTGATACGTTATACGTTATAAGTTATACGTCATAAGTTATACGATACACGTTATACGTTATACGAAATATGTAATACGTAATACGTTTTACGTTATACGTTATACGTTATACGTTATGCGTTACACGTTTTACGTTATTCGTGATACGTTATACGTTATACGTCATACGGTATACGTTACACGTTATACGTTATACGTTATACGTTATACGTTATACGTTATACGTTATACGTTATACGTTATACGTTATACGTTATACGTTATACGTTATACGTCATATGTTATACGTTATACGTCATACGATATACGTTATACGTTATTCGTTATACGTTCTTCGTTACACGTTATACGTTATACGTTATGCGTTATACGTTTTGCGTTATTCGTTATACGTTATACGTTATACGTTATACGTTATACGTTATAGGTTATACGTTATACGTTATACGTTATACGTTATACTTTATTCGTTATACCTTATACGTTATACGTTATACGTTATACGTTATACTTTATTCGTTATACCTTATACGTTATACGTTATAGGTTATACGGTATACGATATACGTTATACGTTATACGTTATACGTTATACGTTATACGTTATACGATATACGTTATACGATATACGTTATACGTTATACGATATACGTTATACGTTATACGGTATACGATATACGTTATGCGTTACACGTTTTACGTTATACGTTATACGTTATACGTTATACGGTATACGATATTCGTTATACGTTATACGATATACGTTATACGTTATACGTTATACGTTATACGTCATATGTTATACGTTATATGTTATTCTTTATGCGTTATACGTTATACGATATACGTTATACGTTATACGTTATACGGTATACGATATACGTTATGCTTTACACGTTTTACGTTATACGTTATACGTTATACGTTATACGTTATACGTTATACGTCATACGTTATACTTTATACGTTATACGTTATACGTTATACGTTATACGTTATACGTCATACGTTATACGTTATACGTTATACGATATACGTTATACGTTATACGTTATACGTTATACGTCATATGTTATACGTTATATGTTATTCTTTATGCGTTATACGTTATACGATATACGTTATACGTTATACGTTATACGGTATACGATATACGTTATGCGTTACACGTTTTACGTTATACGTTATACGTTATACGTTATACGTTATACGTTATACATTATACATTATACGTTATACGTTATACGTTATACGTTATACGTTTTACGTTATACGTTATACGTTATACGTTATACGTTATACGTTATACGTTATACGTTATACGTTATACGTTATACGTTATACGTTATACGTTATACGTTATACGTTATACGTTATACGTTATACGTTATACGTTATACGAAATACGTTATACGTTATACGTTATACGTTATACGTTATACGTTATACGTTATACGTTATACGTTATACGTTATACGTTATACGTTATACGTTATACGTTATACGTTATACGTTATACGTTATACGTTATACGTTATACGTTATACGTTATACGTTATACGTTATACGTTATACGTTTTACGTTATACGTTATACGTTATACGTTATACGTTATACGTTATACGTTATACGATATACGTTATACGTTATACGTTATACGTTATACGTTATACGTTATACGTTATACGTTATACGTTGTACGTTATACGTTATACGTTATACGTTATACGTTATACGTTATACGTTATACGTTATACGTTATACGTTATACGTTATACGTTATACGTTATACGTTATACGTTATACGTTATACGTTATACGTTATACGTTATACGTTATACGTTATACGTTATACGTTATACGTTATACGTTATACGTTATACGTTATACGTTATACGTTATACGTTATACGTCATATGTTATACGTTATACGTCATACGATATACGTTATACGTTATTCGTTATACGTTCTTCGTTACACGTTATCCGTTATACGTTATGCGTTATACGTTTTGCGTTATTCGTTATACGTTATACGTTATACGTTATACGTTAGACGTTATAGGTTATACGTTATACGTTATACGTCATATGTTATACGTTATACGTCATACGATATACGTTATACGTTATTCGTTATACGTTCTTCGTTACACGTTATACGTTATACGTTATGCGTTATACGTTTTACGTTATTCGTTATACGTTATACGTTATACGTTATACGTTATACGTTATACGTTATACGTTATACGTTATACGTTATACGTTATACGTTATACGTTATACGTTATACGTTATACGGTATACGTTATACGTTATACGTTATACGTTATACGTTATACGTTATACGTTATACGTTATACGTTATACGTTATACGTTATACGTTATACGTTATACGTTATACGTTATACGTTATACGTTTTACGTTATACGTTATACGTTATACGTTATACGTTATACGTTATACGTTATACGTTATACGTTATACGATATACGTTATACGTTATACGTTATACGTTATACGTTATACGTTATACGTCATACGTTATACGTTATACGTTATACGTTATACGTTATACGTTATACGTTATACGTTATACGTTATACGTTATACGTTATACGTTATACGTTATACGTTATACGTTATACGTTATACGTTATACGTTATACGTTATACGTTATACGTTATACGTTATACGTTATACGTTATACGTTATACGTTATACGTTATACGTTATACGTTATACGTTATACGTTATACGTTATACGTTATACGTTATACGTTCTTCGTTACACGTTATATGTTATACGTTTTGCGTTATACGTTTTACGTTATTCGTGATACGTTATACGTTATACGTCATACGTTATACGTCATACGGTATACGTTATACGTTATACGTTATACGTTATACGTTATACGTTATACGTTATACGTTATACGTTATACGTTATACGTTATACGTTATACGTTATACGTTATACGTTATACGTCATACGTTATACTTTATACGTTATACGTTATACGTTATACGATATACGTTATACGTTATACGTTATACGTCATAGGTTATACGTTATACGTTATTCTTTATGCGTTATACGTTATACGATATACGTTATACGTAATACGGTATACGATATACGTTATGCGTTATACGTTATACGTTATACGTTATACGTTATCCGTTATACGTTATACGTTATACGTTATACGTTATACGTCATACGTTATACGTTATACGTTATACGTTATACGTTATACGATATACGTTATACGTTATACGTTATACGTTATACGTTATACGTTATACGTCATAGGTTATACGTTATATGTTATTCTTTATGCGTTATACGTTATACGATATACGTTATACGTTATACGGTATACGATATACGTTATGCGTTACACGTTTTACGTTATACGTTATACGTTATACGTTATACGGTATACGATATACGTTATACGTTATACGTTATACGTTTTACGTTATACGTTATTCGTTATACGTTGTACGTTATACGTTATACGTTATACGTAATATGTTATACGTTATACGTTATACGTTCTTCGTTACACGTTATACGTTATACGTTTTGCGTTATACGTTTTACGTTATTCGTGATACGTTATACGTTATACGTCATACGTTATACGTCATACGGTATACGTTATACGTTATACGTTATACGTTATACGTTATACGTTATACGTTATACGTTATACGTTATACGTTATACGTTATGCGTTATACGTTTTACGATATACGTTACACGTTATACGTTCTACGTTCTACGTTATACGTTATACGTTATACGTTATACGTTATACGCTATACGTTATACGTTATACGTTATACGTTATACGTTATACGATATACGTTATACGTTATTCGTTATACGTTCTTCGTTACAAGTTATACGTTATACGTTATGCGTTATACGTTTTACGTTATTCGTTATACGTTATACGTTATACGTAATATGTAATGCGTCATACGTTTTACGTTATTCGTTATACGTTTTTCGTTACAAGTTATACGTTATACGTCATACGTTATAAGTTATACGTCATAAGTTATACGATACACGTTATACGTTATACGAAATATGTAATACGTAATACGCTTTACGTTATTCGTTATACGTTCTTCGTTACACGTTATACGTTATACGTTATGCGTTATACGTTTTACGTTATTCGTGATACGTTATACGTTCTTCGTTACACGTTATACGTTATACGTTATGCGTTATACGTTTTACGTTATTCGTTATACGTTATACGTTATACGTTATACGTTATACGTTATACGTTATACGTTATACGTTATACGTTATACGTTATACGTTATACGTTATACGTTATACGTTATACGTCATATGTTATACGTTATACGTCATACGATATACGTTATACGTTATTCGTTATACGTTCTTCGTTACACGTTATACGTTATACGTTATGCGTTATACGTTTTGCGTTATTCGTTATACGTTATACGTTATACGTTATACGTTATACGTTATAGGTTATACGTTATACGTTATACGTCATATGTTATACGTTATACGTCATACGATATACGTTATACGTTATTCGTTATACGTTCTTCGTTACACGTTATACGTTATACGTTATGCGTTATACGTTTTACGTTATTCGTTATACGTTATACGTTATACGTTATACGTTATACGTTATACGTTATACGTTATACGTTATACGTTATACGTTATACGTTATACGTTATACGTTATACGTTATACGTTATACGTTATACGTTATACGTTATACGTTATACGTTATACGTTATACGTTATACGTTATACGTTATACGTTATACGTTATACGTTATACGTTATACGTTTTACGTTATACGTTATACGTTATACGTTATACGTTATACGTTATACGTTATACGTTATACGTTATACGATATACGTTATACGTTATACGTTATACGTTATACGTTATACGTTATACGTTATACGTTATACGTTATACGTTATACGTTATACGTTATACGTTATACGTTATACGTTATACGTTATACGTTATACGTTATACGTTATACGTTATACGTTATACGTTATACGTTATACGTTATACGTTATACGTTATACGTTATACGTTATACGTTATACGTTATACGTTATACGTTATACGTTATACGTTATACGTTATACGTTATACGTTATACGTTATACGTTATACGTTATACGTTATACGTTCTTCGTTACACGTTATATGTTATACGTTTTGCGTTATACGTTTTACGTTATTCGTGATACGTTATACGTTATACGTCATACGTTATACGTCATACGGTATACGTTATACGTTATACGTTATACGTTATACGTTATACGTTATACGTTATACGTTATACGTTATACGTTATACGTTATACGTTATACGTTATACGTTATACGTTATACGTCATACGTTATACTTTATACGTTATACGTTATACGTTATACGATATACGTTATACGTTATACGTTATACGTCATAGGTTATACGTTATACGTTATTCTTTATGCGTTATACGTTATACGATATACGTTATACGTAATACGGTATACGATATACGTTATGCGTTATACGTTATACGTTATACGTTATACGTTATCCGTTATACGTTATACGTTATACGTTATACGTTATACGTCATACGTTATACGTTATACGATATACGTTATACGTTATACGATATACGTTATACGTTATACGTTATACGTTATACGTTATACGTTATACGTCATAGGTTATACGTTATATGTTATTCTTTATGCGTTATACGTTATACGATATACGTTATACGTTATACGGTATACGATATACGTTATGCGTTACACGTTTTACGTTATACGTTATACGTTATACGTTATACGGTATACGATATACGTTATACGTTATACGTTATACGTTTTACGTTATACGTTATTCGTTATACGTTGTACGTTATACGTTATACGTTATACGTAATATGTTATACGTTATACGTTATACGTTCTTCGTTACACGTTATACGTTATACGTTTTGCGTTATACGTTTTACGTTATTCGTGATACGTTATACGTTATACGTCATACGTTATACGTCATACGGTATACGTTATACGTTATACGTTATACGTTATACGTTATACGTTATACGTTATACGTTATACGTTATACGTTATACGTTATACGTTATACGTTATACGTTATACGTTATACGTTATACGTTACATGTTATGCGTTATACGTTTTACGTTATTCGTTATACGTTCTTCGTTACACGTTATACGTTATACGTTTTGCGTTATACGTTTTACGTTATTCGTGATACGTTATACGTTATACGTCATACGTTATACGTCATACGGTATACGTTATACGTTATACGTTATACGTTATACGTTATACGTTATACGTTATACGTTATACGTTATACGTTATACGTTATACGTTATACGTTATACGTCATACGTTATACTTTATACGTTATACGTTATACGTTATACGATATACGTTATACGTTATACGTTATACGTCATAGGTTATACGTTATACGTTATTCTTTATGCGTTATACGTTATACGATATACGTTATACGTAATACGGTATACGATATACGTTATGCGTTATACGTTTTACGTTATTCGTTATACGTTATACGTTATACGTTATACGTTATACGTTATACGTTATGCGTTATACGTTTTACGATATACGTTACACGTTATACGTTCTACGTTCTACGTTATACGTTATACGTTATACGTTATACGTTATACGCTATACGTTATACGTTATACGTTATACGTTATACGTTATACGATATACGTTATACGTTATTCGTTATACGTTCTTCGTTACAAGTTATACGTTATACGTTATGCGTTATACGTTTTGCGTTATTCGTTATACGTTATACGTTATACGTTATACGTTATACGTTATAGGTTATACGTTATACGTTATACGTTATACGTTATACTTTATTCGTTATACCTTATACGTTATACGTTATACGTTATACGGTATACGTTATACGTTATACGTCATACGTTATACTTTATACGTTATACGTTATACGTTATACGATATACGTTATACGTTATACGTTATACGTCATAGGTAATACGTTATACGTTATTCTTTATGCGTTATACGTTATACGATATACGTTATACGTAATACGGTATACGATATACGTTATGCGCTATACGTTTTACGTTATTCGTTATACGTTATACGTTATACGTTATACGTTATACGTTATACGTCATACGTTATACGTTATACGTTATACGTTATACGTTATACGTTATACGTTATACGTTATACGTTATACGTTATACGTTATACGTTATACGTTATACGTTATACGTTATACGTTATACGTTATACGTTATACGTTATACGTTATACGTTATACGTTATACGTTATACGTTATACGTTATACGTTATACGTTATACGTTATACGTTACATGTTATGCGTTATACGTTTTACGTTATTCGTTATACGTTCTTCGTTACACGTTATACGTTATACGTTTTGCGTTATACGTTTTACGTTATTCGTGATACGTTATACGTTATACGTCATACGTTATACGTCATACGGTATACGTTATACCTTATACGTTATACGTTATACATTATACGTTATACGTTATACGTTATACGTTATACGTTATACGTTATACGTTATACGTTATACGTTATACGTTATACGTTATACGTTATACGTTATACGTTATACGTTATACGTTTTACGTTATACGTTATACGTTATACGTTATACGTTATACGTTATACGTTATACGTTATACGTTATACGATATACGTTATACGTTATACGTTATACGTTATACGTTATACGTTATACGTTATACGTTATACGTTATACGTTATACGTTATACGTCATACGTTATACGTTATACGTTATACGTTATACGTTATACGTTATACGTTATACGTCATACGTTATACGTTATACGTTATACGATATACGTTATACGTTATACGTTATACGTTATACGTTATACGTTATACGTTATACGTTATACGTTATACGTTATACGTTATACGTTATACGTTATACGTTATACGTTATACGTTATACGTTATACGTTATACGTTATACGTTATACGTTATACGTTATACGTTATACGTTATACGTTATACGTTATACGTTATACGTTATACGTTATGCCATACACGTTATTAGTTATACGTTATACGTTATACGTTATACGATATACGTTATACGTTATTCGTTATACGTTCTTCGTTACACGTTATACGTTATACGATATACGTTATACGTTATACGTTATACATTATACGTTATACGTTATACGTTATACGTTATACGTTATACGTTATACGTTATACGTTATACGTTATACGTTATACGTTATACGTTATACGTTATACGTTATACGATATACGTTTTCTGTTATACGTTATACGTTACACGTTATACGATATACGTTATACGTTATTCGTTATACGTTCTTCGTCTCACGTTATACGTTATACGTTATGCGTTATACGTTTTGCGTTATTCGTTACACGTTATACGTTATACGTATTATGTAACGCGTCATACGTTTTACGTTATTCGTTGTACGTTTTTCGTTACAAGTTATACGTTATACGTCATACGTTATAAGTAATACGTCATAAGTTACACGATACACGTTATACGTCATACGAAATATGTAATACGTAATACGTTTTACGTTATTCGTTGTACGTTCCTCGTTACACGTTATACGTTATACGTTATGCGTTATACGTTTTACGTTATTCGTGACACGTTATACGTTATACGTCATACGGTATACGTTATACGTTATACGATATACGTTATACGATATACGTTATACGTTATTCGTTATACGTTCTTCGTTACACGTTATACGTTATACGTTATGCGTTATACGTTTTGCGTTATTCATTGTACGTTATACGTTATACGTTATAGGTTATACGTTATACGTTATACGTTATACGTTATACTTTATTCGTTATACCTTATACGTTATACGTTATACGTTATACGGTATACGATATACCTTATACGTTATACGTTATACGTTATACGTTATACGTTATACGTTATACGTTATACGTTATACGTTATACTTTATTCGTTATACCTTATACGTTATACGTTATACGTTATACGGTATACGATATACCTTATACGTTATACGTTATACGTTATACGTTATACGTTATACGTTATACGTTATACGTTATACGTTATACGTTATACGTTATACGTTATACGTTATACGTTATACGTTATACGTTATACGTTATACGTTATACGTTATACGTTATACGTTATACGTTATACGTTATACGTTATACGTTATACGTTATACGTTATACGTTATACGTTACATGTTATGCGTTATACGTTTTACGTTATTCGTTATACGTTCTTCGTTACACGTTATACGTTATACGTTTTGCGTTATACGTTTTACGTTATTCGTGATACGTTATACGTTATACGTCATACGTTATACGTCATACGGTATACGTTATACCTTATACGTTATACGTTATACATTATACGTTATACGTTATACGTTATACGTTATACGTTATACGTTATACGTTATACGTTATACGTTATACGTTATACGTTATACGTTATACGTTTTACGTTATACGTTATACGTTATACGTTATACGTTATACGTTATACGTTATACGTTATACGTTATACGATATACGTTATACGTTATACGTTATACGTTATACGTTATACGTTATACGTTATACGTTATACGTTATACGTTATACGTTATACGTCATACGTTATACGTTATACGTTATACGTTATACGTTATACGTTATACGTTATACGTCATACGTTATACGTTATACGTTATACGATATACGTTATACGGTATACGTTATACGTTATACGTTATACGTTATACGTTATAGGTTATACGTTATACGTTATACGTTATACGTTATACGTTATACGTTATACGTTATACGTTATACGTTATACGTTATACGTTATACGTTATACGTTATACGTTATACGTTATACGTTATACGTTATGCCATACACGTTATTAGTTATACGTTATACGTTATACGTTATACGATATACGTTATACGTTATTCGTTATACGTTCTTCGTTACACGTTATACGTTATACGATATACGTTATACGTTATACGTTATACATTATACGTTATACGTTATACGTTATACGTTATACGTTATACGTTATACGTTATACGTTATACGTTATACGTTATACGTTATACGTTATACGATATACGTTTTCTGTTATACGTTATACGTTACACGTTATACGATATACGTTATACGTTATTCGTTATACGTTCTTCGTCTCACGTTATACGTTATACGTTATGCGTTATACGTTTTGCGTTATTCGTTACACGTTATACGTTATACGTATTATGTAACGCGTCATACGTTTTACGTTATTCGTTGTACGTTTTTCGTTACAAGTTATACGTTATACGTCATACGTTATAAGTAATACGTCATAAGTTACACGATACACGTTATACGTCATACGAAATATGTAATACGTAATACGTTTTACGTTATTCGTTGTACGTTCTTCGTTACACGTTATACGTTATACGTTATGCGTTATACGTTTTACGTTATTCGTGACACGTTATACGTTATACGTCATACGGTATACGTTATACGTTATACGATATACGTTATACGATATACGTTATACGTTATTCGTTATACGTTCTTCGTTACACGTTATACGTTATACGTTATGCGTTATACGTTTTGCGTTATTCATTGTACGTTATACGTTATACGTTATAGGTTATACGTTATACGTTATACGTTATACGTTATACTTTATTCGTTATACCTTATACGTTATACGTTATACGTTATACGGTATACGATATACCTTATACGTTATACGTTATACGTTATACGTTATACGTTATACGTTATACGTTATACGTTATACGTTATACGTTATACGTCATACGTTATACGATATACGTTATACGATATACGTTATACGTTATTCGTTATACGTTCTTCGTTACACGTTATACGTTATACGTTATGCGTTATACGTTTTGCGTTATTCATTGTACGTTATACGTTATACGTTATAGGTTATACGTTATACGTTATACGTTATACGTTATACTTTATTCGTTATACCTTATACGTTATACGTTATACGTAATACGGTATACGATATACGTTATGCGTTATACGTTATACGTTATACGTTATACGTTATCCGTTATACGTTATACGTTATACGTTATACGTTATACGTCATACGTTATACGTTATACGTTATACGTTATACGTTATACGATATACGTTATACGTTATACGTTATACGTTATACGTTATACGTTATACGTCATAGGTTATACGTTATATGTTATTCTTTATGCGTTATACGTTATACGATATACGTTATACGTTATACGGTATACGATATACGTTATGCGTTACACGTTTTACGTTATACGTTATACGTTATACGTTATACGGTATACGATATACGTTATACGTTATACGTTATACGTTTTACGTTATACGTTATTCGTTATACGTTGTACGTTATACGTTATACGTTATACGTAATATGTTATACGTTATACGTTATACGTTCTTCGTTACACGTTATACGTTATACGTTTTGCGTTATACGTTTTACGTTATTCGTGATACGTTATACGTTATACGTCATACGTTATACGTCATACGGTATACGTTATACGTTATACGTTATACGTTATACGTTATACGTTATACGTTATACGTTATACGTTATACGTTATACGTTATACGTTATACGTTATACGTTATACGTTATACGTTATACGTTACATGTTATGCGTTATACGTTTTACGTTATTCGTTATACGTTCTTCGTTACACGTTATACGTTATACGTTTTGCGTTATACGTTTTACGTTATTCGTGATACGTTATACGTTATACGTCATACGTTATACGTCATACGGTATACGTTATACGTTATACGTTATACGTTATACGTTATACGTTATACGTTATACGTTATACGTTATACGTTATACGTTATACGTTATACGTTATACGTCATACGTTATACTTTATACGTTATACGTTATACGTTATACGATATACGTTATACGTTATACGTTATACGTCATAGGTTATACGTTATACGTTATTCTTTATGCGTTATACGTTATACGATATACGTTATACGTAATACGGTATACGATATACGTTATGCGTTATACGTTTTACGTTATTCGTTATACGTTATACGTTATACGTTATACGTTATACGTTATACGTTATACGTTATACGTTTTACGATATACGTTACACGTTATACGTTCTACGTCCTACGTTATACGTTATACGTTATACGTTATACGTTATACGCTATACGTTATACGTTATACGTTATACGTTATACGTTATACGATATACGTTATACGTTATTCGTTATACGTTCTTCGTTACAAGTTATACGTTATACGTTATGCGTTATACGTTTTACGTTATTCGTTATACGTTATACGTTATACGTAATATGTAATGCGTCATACGTTTTACGTTATTCGTTATACGTTTTTCGTTACAAGTTATACGTTATACGTCATACGTTATAAGTTATACGTCATAAGTTATACGATACACGTTATACGTTATACGAAATATGTAATACGTAATACGCTTTACGTTATTCGTTATACGTTCTTCGTTACACGTTATACGTTATACGTTATGCGTTATACGTTTTACGTTATTCGTGATACGTTAAACGTTATAAGTTATACGTCATAAGTTATACGATACACGTTATACGTTATACGAAATATGTAATACGTAATACGTTTTACGTTATACGTTATACGTTATACGTTATGCGTTACACGTTTTACGTTATTCGTGATACGTTATACGTTATACGTCATACGGTATACGTTATACGTTATACGTTATACGTTATACGTTATACGTTATACGTTATACGTTATACGTTATACGTTATACGTTATACGTTATACGTTATACGTTATACGTCATATGTTATACGTTATACGTCATACGATATACGTTATACGTTATTCGTTATACGTTCTTCGTTACACGTTATACGTTATACGTTATGCGTTATACGTTTTGCGTTATTCGTTATACGTTATACGTTATACGTTATACGTTATACGTTATAGGTTATACGTTATACGTTATACGTTATACGTTATACTTTATTCGTTATACCTTATACGTTATACGTTATACGTTATACGGTATACGATATACGTTATACGTTATAGGTTATACGTTATACGTTATACTTTATACGTTATACGTTATACGTTTTACGATATACGTTACACGTTATACGTTCTACGTTCTACGTTATACGTTATACGTTATACGTTATACGTTATACGCTATACGTTATACGTTATACGTTATACGTTATACGTTATACGATATACGTTATACGTTATTCGTTATACGTTCTTCGTTACAAGTTATACGTTATAGGTTATACGTTATACGTTATACGTTATACTTTATTCGTTATACCTTATACGTTATACGTTATAGGTTATACGGTATACGATATACGTTTTACGTTATACGTTATACGTTATACGTTATACGTTATACGATATACGTTATACGATATACGTTATACGTTATACGATATACGTTATACGTTATACGGTATACGATATACGTTATGCGTTACACGTTTTACGTTATACGTTATACGTTATACGTTATACGGTATACGATATTCGTTATACGTTATACGATATACGTTATACGTTATACGTTATACGTTATACGTCATATGTTATACGTTATATGTTATTCTTTATGCGTTATACGTTATACGATATACGTTATACGTTATACGTTATACGGTATACGATATACGTTATGCTTTACACGTTTTACGTTATACGTTATACGTTATACGTTATACGTTATACGTTATACGTCATACGTTATACTTTATACGTTATACGTTATACGTTATACGTTATACGTTATACGTCATACGTTATACGTTATACGTTATACGATATACGTTATACGTTATACGTTATACGTTATACGTCATATGTTATACGTTATATGTTATTCTTTATGCGTTATACGTTATACGATATACGTTATACGTTATACGTTATACGGTATACGATATACGTTATGCGTTACACGTTTTACGTTATACGTTATACGTTATACGTTATACGTTATACGTTATACGTTATACGTTATACGTTATACGTTATACGTTATACGTTTTACGTTATACGTTATACGTTATACGTTATACGTTATACGTTATACGTTATACGTTATACGTTATACGTTATACGTTATACGTCATAGGTTATACGTTATATGTTATTCTTTATGCGTTATACGTTATACGATATACGTTCTTCGTTACACGTTATACGTTATACGTTTTGCGTTATACGTTTTACGTTATTCGTGATACGTTATACGTTATACGTCATACGTTATACGTCATACGGTATACGTTATACCTTATACGTTATACGTTATACATTATACGTTATACGTTATACGTTATACGTTATGCGTTACACGTTTTACGTTATACGTTATACGTTATACGTTATACGTTATACGTTATACGTCATACGTTATACTTTATACGTTATACGTTATACGTTATACGTTATACGTTATACGTCATACGTTATACGTTATACGTTATACGATATACGTTATACGTTATACGTTATACGTTATACGTTATACGTTATACGTTATACGTCATAGGTTATACGTTATATGTTATTCTTTATGCGTTATACGTTATACGATATACGTTCTTCGTTACACGTTATACGTTATACGTTTTGCGTTATACGTTTTACGTTATTCGTGATACGTTATACGTTATACGTCATACGTTATACGTCATACGGTATACGTTATACCTTATACGTTATACGTTATACATTATACGTTATACGTTATACGTTATACGTTATACGTTATACGTTATACGTTATACGTTATACGTTATACGTTATACGTTATACGTTATACGTTTTACGTTATACGTTATACGTTATACGTTATACGTTATACGTTATACGTTATACGTTATACGTTATACGATATACGTTATACGTTATACGTTATACGTTATACGTTATACGTTATACGTTATACGTTATAGGTTATACGTTATACGTTATACGTTATACGTTATACGTTATACGTTATACGTTATACGTTATACGTTATACGTTATACGTTATACGTTATACGTTATACGTTATACGTTATACGTTATACGTTATACGTTATACGTTATACGTTATACGTTATACGTTATACGTTATACGTTATACGTTATACGTTATACGTTATACGTTATACGTTTTACGTTATACGTTATACGTTATACGTTATACGTTATACGTTATACGTTATACGATATACGTTATACGTTATACGTTATACGTTATACGTTATACGTTATACGTTATACGTTATACGTTATACGTTATACGTTATACGTTATACGTTATACGTTATACGTTATACGTTATACGTCATACGTTATACTTTATACGTTATACGTTATACGTTATACGATATACGTTATACTTTATACGTTATACGTCATAGGTAATACGTTATACGTTATTCTTTATGCGTTATACGTTATACGATATACGTTATACGTAATACGGTATACGATATACGTTATGCGTTATACGTTATACGTTATACGTCATACGTTATACGTTATACGTTATACGTTATACGTTATACGTTATACGTTATACGTTATACGTTATACGTTATACGTTATACGTTATACGTTATACGTTACATGTTATGCGTTATACGTTATACGATATACGTTATACGTTATACGTTATACGGTATACGATATACGTTATGCGTTACACGTTTTACGTTATACGTTATACGTTATACGTTATACGTTATACGTTACATGTTATGCGCTATACGTTTTACGTTATTCGTTATACGTTCTTCGTTACACGTTATACGTTATACGTTTTGCGTTATACGTTTTACGTTACTCGTGATACGTTATACGTTATACGTCATACGTTATACGTCATACGGTATACGTTATACGTTATACGTTATACGTTATACGTTATACGTTATACGTTATACGTTATACGTTATACGTTATACGTTATACGTTATACGTCATACGTTATACTTTATACGTTATACGTTATACGTTATACGATATACGTTATACGTTATACGTTATACGTCATAGGTAATACGTTATACGTTATTCTTTATGCGTTATACGTTATACGATATACGTTATACGTAATACGGTATACGATATACGTTATGCGTTATACGTTTTACGTTATTCGTTATACGTTATACGTTATACGTTATACGTTATACGTTATACGTTATACGTTATACGTTATACGTTATACGTTATACGTTATACGTTATACGTTATACGTTATACGTTATACGTTATACGTTATACGTTATACGTTATACGTTATACGTTATACGTTATACGTTATACGTTATACGTTATACGTTATACGTTATACGTTATACGTTATACGTTATACGTTATACGTTATACGTTATACGTTATACGTTACATGTTATGCGTTATACGTTTTACGTTATTCGTTATACGTTCTTCGTTACACGTTATACGTTATACGTTTTGCGTTATACGTTTTACGTTATTCGTGATACGTTATACGTTATACGTCATACGTTATACGTCATACGGTATACGTTATACCTTATACGTTATACGTTATACATAATACGTTATACGTTATACGTTATACGTTATACGTTATACGTTATACGTTATACGTTATACGTTATACGTTATACGTTATACGTTATACGTTTTACGTTATACGTTATACGTTATACGTTATACGTTATACGTTATACGTTATACGTTATACGTTATACGTTATACGTTATACGTTATACGTTATACGTTATACGTTATACGTTATACGTTATACGTTATACGTTATACGTTATACGTTATACGTTATACGTTATACGTTATACGTTATACGTTATACGTTATACGTTATACGTTATACGTTTTACGTTATACGTTATACGTTATACGTTATACGTTATACGTTATACGTTATACGATATACGTTATACGTTATACGTTATACGTTATACGTTATACGTTATACGTTATACGTTATACGTTATACGTTATACGTTATACGTTATACGTTATACGTTATACGTTATACGTTATACGTTATACGTTATACGTTATACGTTATACGTTATACGTTATACGTTATACGTTATACGTTATACGTTATACGTTATACGTTATACGTTATACGTTATACGTTATACGTTATACGTTATACGTTATACGTTATACGTTATACGTTATACGTTATACGTCATATGTTATACGTTATACGTCATACGATATACGTTATACGTTATTCGTTTTACGTTCTTCGTTACACGTTATCCGTTATACGTTATGCGTTATACGTTTTGCGTTATTCGTTATACGTTATACGTTATACGTTATACGTTAGACGTTATAGGTTATACGTTATACGTTATACGTCATATGTTATACGTTATACGTCATACGATATACGTTATACGTTATTCGTTATACGTTCTTCGTTACACGTTATACGTTATACGTTATGCGTTATACGTTTTACGTTATTCGTTATACGTTATACGTTATACGTTATACGTTATACGTTATACGTTATACGTTATACGTTATACGTTATACGTTATACGTTATACGTTATACGTTATACGTTATACGTTATACGTTATACGTTATACGTTATACGTTATACGTTATACGTTATACGTTATACGTTATACGTTATACGTTATACGTTATACGTTATACGTTATACGTTATACGTTATACGTTATACGTTTTACGTTATACGTTATACGTTATACGTTATACGTTATACGTTATACGTTATACGTTATACGTTATACGATATACGTTATACGTTATACGTTATACGTTATACGTTATACGTTATACGTTATACGTTATACGTTATACGTTATACGTTATACGTTATACGTTATACGTTATACGTTATACGTTATACGTTATACGTTATACGTTATACGTTATACGTTATACGTTATACGTTATACGTTATACGTTATACGTTATACGTTATACGTTATACGTTATACGTTATACGTTATACGTTATACGTTATACGTTATACGTTATACGTTATACGTTATACGTTATACGTTATACGTTCTTCGTTACACGTTATATGTTATACGTTTTGCGTTATACGTTTTACGTTATTCGTGATACGTTATACGTTATACGTCATACGTTATACGTCATACGGTATACGTTATACGTTATACGTTATACGTTATACGTTATACGTTATACGTTATACGTTATACGTTATACGTTATACGTTATACGTTATACGTTATACGTTATACGTTATACGTTATACGATATACGTTATACGTTATACGTTATACGTCATAGGTTATACGTTATACGTTATTCTTTATGCGTTATACGTTATACGATATACGTTATACGTAATACGGTATACGATATACGTTATGCGTTATACGTTATACGTTATACGTTATACGTTATCCGTTATACGTTATACGTTATACGTTATACGTTATACGGTATACGATATACGTTATACGTTATACGTTATACGTTTTACGTTATACGTTATTCGTTATACGTTGTACGTTATACGTTATACGTTATACGTAATATGTTATACGTTATACGTTATACGTTCTTCGTTACACGTTATACGTTATACGTTTTGCGTTATACGTTTTACGTTATTCGTGATACGTTATACGTTATACGTCATACGTTATACGTCATACGGTATACGTTATACGTTATACGTTATACGTTATACGTTATACGTTATACGTTATACGTTATACGTTATACGTTATACGTTATACGTTATGCGTTATACGTTTTACGATATACGTTACACGTTATACGTTCTACGTTCTACGTTATACGTTATACGTTATACGTTATACGTTATACGCTATACGTTATACGTTATACGTTATACGTTATACGTTATACGATATACGTTATACGTTATTCGTTATACGTTCTTCGTTACAAGTTATACGTTATACGTTATGCGTTATACGTTTTACGTTATTCGTTATACGTTATACGTTATACGTAATATGTAATGCGTCATACGTTTTACGTTATTCGTTATACGTTTTTCGTTACAAGTTATACGTTATACGTCATACGTTATAAGTTATACGTCATAAGTTATACGATACACGTTATACGTTATACGAAATATGTAATGCGTAATACGCTTTACGTTATTCGTTATACGTTCTTCGTTACACGTTATACGTTATACGTTATGCGTTATACGTTTTACGTTATTCGTGATACGTTATACGTTCTTCGTTACACGTTATACGTTATACGTTATGCGTTATACGTTTTACGTTATTCGTTATACGTTATACGTTATACGTTATACGTTATACGTTATACGTTATACGTTATACGTTATACGTTATACGTTATACGTTATACGTTATACGTTATACGTTATACGTCATATGTTATACGTTATACGTCATACGATATACGTTATACGTTATTCGTTATACGTTCTTCGTTACACGTTATACGTTATACGTTATGCGTTATACGTTTTGCGTTATTCG
Source organism: Ptiloglossa arizonensis (assembly GCF_051014685.1). NCBI lineage: Eukaryota > Metazoa > Arthropoda > Insecta > Hymenoptera > Colletidae > Ptiloglossa > Ptiloglossa arizonensis. Next base: position 241,804 of record NW_027478741.1, on the reverse strand, counting down.
TTATACGTTATACGTTATACGTTATACGTTATACGTTATAGGTTATACGTTATACGTTATACGTCATATGTTATACGTTATACGTCATACGATATACGTTATACGTTATTCGTTATACGTTCTTCGTTACACGTTATACGTTATACGTTATGCGTTATACGTTTTACGTTATTCGTTATACGTTATACGTTATACGTTATACGTTATACGTTATACGTTATACGTTATACGTTATACGTTATACGTTATACGTTATACGTTATACGTTATACGTTATACGTTATACGTTATACGTTATACGTTATACGTTATACGTTATACGTTATACGTTATACGTTATACGTTATACGTTATACGTTATACGTTATACGTTATACGTTATACGTTATACGTTTTACGTTATACGTTATACGTTATACGTTATACGTTATACGTTATACGTTATACGTTATACGTTATACGATATACGTTATACGTTATACGTTATACGTTATACGTTATACGTTATACGTTATACGTTATACGTTATACGTTATACGTTATACGTTATACGTTATACGTTATACGTTATACGTTATACGTTATACGTTATACGTTATACGTTATACGTTATACGTTATACGTTATACGTTATACGTTATACGTTATACGTTATACGTTATACGTTATACGTTATACGTTATACGTTATACGTTATACGTTATACGTTATACGTTATACGTTATACGTTATACGTTATACGTTATACGTTCTTCGTTACACGTTATATGTTATACGTTTTGCGTTATACGTTTTACGTTATTCGTGATACGTTATACGTTATACGTCATACGTTATACGTCATACGGTATACGTTATACGTTATACGTTATACGTTATACGTTATACGTTATACGTTATACGTTATACGTTATACGTTATACGTTATACGTTATACGTTATACGTTATACGTTATACGTCATACGTTATACTTTATACGTTATACGTTATACGTTATACGATATACGTTATACGTTATACGTTATACGTCATAGGTTATACGTTATACGTTATTCTTTATGCGTTATACGTTATACGATATACGTTATACGTAATACGGTATACGATATACGTTATGCGTTATACGTTATACGTTATACGTTATACGTTATCCGTTATACGTTATACGTTATACGTTATACGTTATACGTCATACGTTATACGTTATACGTTATACGTTATACGTTATACGATATACGTTATACGTTATACGTTATACGTTATACGTTATACGTTATACGTCATAGGTTATACGTTATATGTTATTCTTTATGCGTTATACGTTATACGATATACGTTATACGTTATACGGTATACGATATACGTTATGCGTTACACGTTTTACGTTATACGTTATACGTTATACGTTATACGGTATACGATATACGTTATACGTTATACGTTATACGTTTTACGTTATACGTTATTCGTTATACGTTGTACGTTATACGTTATACGTTATACGTAATATGTTATACGTTATACGTTATACGTTCTTCGTTACACGTTATACGTTATACGTTTTGCGTTATACGTTTTACGTTATTCGTGATACGTTATACGTTATACGTCATACGTTATACGTCATACGGTATACGTTATACGTTATACGTTATACGTTATACGTTATACGTTATACGTTATACGTTATACGTTATACGTTATACGTTATACGTTATACGTTATACGTTATACGTTATACGTTATACGTTATACGTTACATGTTATGCGTTATACGTTTTACGTTATTCGTTATACGTTCTTCGTTACACGTTATACGTTATACGTTTTGCGTTATACGTTTTACGTTATTCGTGATACGTTATACGTTATACGTCATACGTTATACGTCATACGGTATACGTTATACGTTATACGTTATACGTTATACGTTATACGTTATACGTTATACGTTATACGTTATACGTTATACGTTATACGTTATACGTTATACGTCATACGTTATACTTTATACGTTATACGTTATACGTTATACGATATACGTTATACGTTATACGTTATACGTCATAGGTTATACGTTATACGTTATTCTTTATGCGTTATACGTTATACGATATACGTTATACGTAATACGGTATACGATATACGTTATGCGTTATACGTTTTACGTTATTCGTTATACGTTATACGTTATACGTTATACGTTATACGTTATACGTTATGCGTTATACGTTTTACGATATACGTTATACGTTACACGTTATACGTTCTACGTTCTACGTTATACGTTATACGTTATACGTTATACGTTATACGCTATACGTTATACGTTATACGTTATACGTTATACGTTATACGATATACGTTATACGTTATTCGTTATACGTTCTTCGTTACAAGTTATACGTTATACGTTATGCGTTATACGTTTTGCGTTATTCGTTATACGTTATACGTTATACGTTATACGTTATACGTTATAGGTTATACGTTATACGTTATACGTTATACGTTATACTTTATTCGTTATACCTTATACGTTATACGTTATACGTTATACGGTATACGTTATACGTTATACGTCATACGTTATACTTTATACGTTATACGTTATACGTTATACGTTATACGATATACGTTATACGTTATACGTTATACGTCATAGGTAATACGTTATACGTTATTCTTTATGCGTTATACGTTATACGATATACGTTATACGTAATACGGTATACGATATACGTTATGCGCTATACGTTTTACGTTATTCGTTATACGTTATACGTTATACGTTATACGTTATACGTTATACGTCATACGTTATACGTTATACGTTATACGTTATACGTTATACGTTATACGTTATACGTTATACGTTATACGTTATACGTTATACGTTATACGTTATACGTTATACGTTATACGTTATACGTTATACGTTATACGTTATACGTTATACGTTATACGTTATACGTTATACGTTATACGTTATACGTTATACGTTATACGTTATACGTTACATGTTATGCGTTATACGTTTTACGTTATTCGTTATACGTTCTTCGTTACACGTTATACGTTATACGTTTTGCGTTATACGTTTTACGTTATTCGTGATACGTTATACGTTATACGTCATACGTTATACGTCATACGGTATACGTTATACCTTATACGTTATACGTTATACATTATACGTTATACGTTATACGTTATACGTTATACGTTATACGTTATACGTTATACGTTATACGTTATACGTTATACGTTATACGTTATACGTTATACGTTTTACGTTATACGTTATACGTTATACGTTATACGTTATACGTTATACGTTATACGTTATACGTTATACGATATACGTTATACGTTATACGTTATACGTTATACGTTATACGTTATACGTTATACGTTATACGTTATACGTTATACGTTATACGTCATACGTTATACGTTATACGTTATACGTTATACGTTATACGTTATACGTTATACGTCATACGTTATACGTTATACGTTATACGATATACGTTATACGTTATACGTTATACGTTATACGTTATACGTTATACGTTATACGTTATACGTTATACGTTATACGTTATACGTTATACGTTATACGTTATACGTTATACGTTATACGTTATACGTTATACGTTATACGTTATACGTTATACGTTATACGTTATACGTTATACGTTATACGTTATACGTTATGCCATACACGTTATTAGTTATACGTTATACGTTATACGTTATACGATATACGTTATACGTTATTCGTTATACGTTCTTCGTTACACGTTATACGTTATACGATATACGTTATACGTTATACGTTATACATTATACGTTATACGTTATACGTTATACGTTATACGTTATACGTTATACGTTATACGTTATACGTTATACGTTATACGTTATACGTTATACGATATACGTTTTCTGTTATACGTTATACGTTACACGTTATACGATATACGTTATACGTTATTCGTTATACGTTCTTCGTCTCACGTTATACGTTATACGTTATGCGTTATACGTTTTGCGTTATTCGTTACACGTTATACGTTATACGTATTATGTAACGCGTCATACGTTTTACGTTATTCGTTGTACGTTTTTCGTTACAAGTTATACGTTATACGTCATACGTTATAAGTAATACGTCATAAGTTACACGATACACGTTATACGTCATACGAAATATGTAATACGTAATACGTTTTACGTTATTCGTTGTACGTTCTTCGTTACACGTTATACGTTATACGTTATGCGTTATACGTTTTACGTTATTCGTGACACGTTATACGTTATACGTCATACGGTATACGTTATACGTTATACGATATACGTTATACGATATACGTTATACGTTATTCGTTATACGTTCTTCGTTACACGTTATACGTTATACGTTATGCGTTATACGTTTTGCGTTATTCATTGTACGTTATACGTTATACGTTATAGGTTATACGTTATACGTTATACGTTATACGTTATACTTTATTCGTTATACCTTATACGTTATACGTTATACGTTATACGGTATACGATATACCTTATACGTTATACGTTATACGTTATACGTTATACGTTATACGTTATACGTTATACGTTATACGTTATACGTTATACGTCATACGTTATACGATATACGTTATACGATATACGTTATACGTTATTCGTTATACGTTCTTCGTTACACGTTATACGTTATACGTTATGCGTTATACGTTTTGCGTTATTCATTGTACGTTATACGTTATACGCTATAGGTTATACGTTATACGTTATACGTTATACGTTATACTTTATTCGTTATACCTTATACGTTATACGTTATACGTTATACGTTATACGTTATACGTTATACGTTATACGTTATACGTTATACGTTATACGTTATACGTTACATGTCATGCGTTATACGTATTACGTTATTCGTTATACGTTATACGTTATACGTTATACGTTATACGTTACATGTCATGCGTTATACGTATTACGTTATTCGTTATACGTTCTTCGTTACACGTTATACGTTATACGTTATACGTTATACGCTATACGTTATACGTTATACGTTATACGTTATACGTTATACGTTATACGTTATGCTTTATACGTTATACGGTATACGTTATACGTTATACGTTATACGTTATACGTTATACGTTATACGTTATACGTTATACGTTATACGTTATACGTTATACGATATACGTTTTACGTTATACGTTATACGTTATACGTTATACGATATACGTTATACGTTATTCGTTATACCTTCTTCGTTACACGTTATACGTTATACGTTATGCGTTATACGTTATACGTTTTACGATATACGTTATACGTTATAAGTTATAGGTTATACGTTATACGTTATACGTTATACGTTATACTTTATTCGTTATACCTTATACGTTATACGTTATACGTTATACGGTATACGATATACCTTATACGTTATACGTTATACGTTATACGTTATACGTTATACGTTATACGTTATACGTTATACGTTATACGTTATACGTCATACGTTATACGATATACGTTATACGATATACGTTATACGTTATTCGTTATACGTTCTTCGTTACACGTTATACGTTATACGTTATGCGTTATACGTTTTGCGTTATTCATTGTACGTTATACGTTATACGCTATAGGTTATACGTTATACGTTATACGTTATACGTTATACTTTATTCGTTATACCTTATACGTTATACGTTATACGTTATACGTTATACGTTATACGTTATACGTTATACGTTATACGTTATACGTTATACGTTATACGTTACATGTCATGCGTTATACGTTTTACGTTATTCGTTATACGTTCTTCGTTACACGTTATACGTTATACGTTATACGTTATACGCTATACGTTATACGTTATACGTTATACGTTATACGTTATACGTTATACGTTATGCTTTATACGTTATACGGTATACGTTATACGTTATACGTTATACGTTATACGTTATACGTTATACGTTATACGTTATACGTTATACGTTATACGTTATACGTTATACGATATACGTTTTACGTTATACGTTATACGTTATACGTTATACGATATACGTTATACGTTATTCGTTATACCTTCTTCGTTACACGTTATACGTTATACGTTATGCGTTATACGTTATACGTTTTACGATATACGTTATACGTTATACGTTATACGTTATACGTTATACGTTATACGTTATACGTTATACGTTATACGTTATACGTTATACGTTATACGTTATACGTTATACGTTATACGTTATACGTTATACGTTATACGATATACGTTATACGTTATTCGTTATACGTTCTTCGTTACACGTTATACGTTATACGTTATGCGTTATACGTTTTGCGTTATTCGTTACACGTTATACGTTATACGTTATACGTTGTACGTTATACGTTATACGTTATACGTAATATGTAACGCGTCATACGTTTTACGTTATTCGTTATACGTTTTTCGTTACATGTTACACGTTATACGTCATACGTTATATGTTATACGTCATAAGTTATACGATACACGTTATACGTCATACGAAATATGTAATACGTAATACGTTTTACGCTATTCCTTATACGTTCTTCGTTACACGTTATACGTTATACGTTATGCGTTATACGTTTTACGTTATTCGTGATACGTTATACGTTATACGTTATACGTTATACGTTATACGTTATACGATATACGTTATACGGTATACGTTATACGTTATACGTTATACGTTATACGTTATACGTTATACGGTATACGTTATACGTTATACGTTATACGTTATACGTTATACGTTATACGTTATACGTTATACGTTATACGTTATACGTTATACGTTATACGTTATACGTTATACGTTTTACGATATACGTTATACGTTATATGTCATACGTTATCCGTTATACGTTATACGTTATACGTTATACGTTATACGTTATACGTGATGCGTTATACGTTATACGTTATACGATATACGTTATACGTTATACGTCGTATGTTATACGTTATACGTTATACGTTATGCGTTACACGTTATACGTTATACGTTATACGTTATACGTTATACGTTATACGTTATACGTTATGCGTTATACGTTATGCGTTATACGTTATACGATATACGTTATACGTTTTTCGTTATACGTTCTTCGTTGCACGCTACACGTTATACGTTATACGTTATACGTTATACGTTATACGTTATACGTTATACGTTATACGTTATACGTTATACGTTATACGTTATACGTTATACTTTATACGTTATACGTTATACGTTATACGTTATACGTTATACGTTATACGTTATACGATATACGTTTTACTTCATACGTTATACGTTATACGTTATACGTTATGCGTTACACATTATACGCTATACGTTATACGTTATACGTTATACGTTATACGTCATAGGTTATACGTTATACGTTATTCTTTATGCGTTATACGTTATTCGTTATACGTTATACGTTATACGTTATACCACATACGTTATACGTTATACGTTATACGTTATACGTTATACGATATATGTTATACGTTATTGGTTATACGTTCTTCGTTACACGTCATACGTTATACGTTATGCTTTATACGTTATACGGTATACGTTATACGTTATACGTTATACGTTATACGTTATACGTTATACGTTATACGTTATACGTTATATGTTATACGTTATACGATATACGTTTTACGTTATACGTTATACGTTATACGTTATACGATATACGTTTTTCGTTACAAGTTATACGTTATTCGTCATACGTTATAAGTAATACGTCATAAGTTATACGATACACGTTATACGTCATACGAAATATGTAATACGTAATACGCTTTACGTTATTCGTTATACGTTCTTCGTTACACGTTATACGTTATACGTTATGCGTTATACGTTTTACGTTATTCGTGATACGTTATACGTTATACGTTATACGTTATACGTTATACGTTATGCGGTATACGTTATACGTTATTCTTTATACGTTATACGTTATACGCCATACGTTATACGTTATACGTTAGACGTTACACGTTATACGTTATACGTTATAAATTATACGTTATACGTTATACGTTATGCGTTATACGTTATGCGTTATACGTTATACGTTATGCGTTATACGTTATACGTTATACGTTATACGTTATACGTTATACGTTATACGTTATACGTTATACGTTATACGTTATACGTTATACGTTATACGTTATACGGTACACGTTATACGTTATACGTTATACGTTATACGTTATACGTTATACGTTATACGTTATACGTTATACGTTATACGATATACGTTTTACTTCATACGTTATACGTTATACGTTATACGTTATGCGTTACACGTTATACGCTATACGTTATACGTTATACGTTATACGTTATACGTCATAGGTTATACGTTATACGTTATTCTTTATGCGTTATACGTTATTCGTTATACGTTATACGTTATACGTTATACCACATACGTTATACGTTATACGTTATACGTTATACGTTATACGATATATGTTATACGTTATTGGTTATACGTTCTTCGTTACACGTTATACGTTATACGTTATACGATATACGTTATACGTTATTCGATATACGTTCTTCGTTACACGTTATACGTTATACGTTATGCGTTATACGTTTTGCGTTATTCGTTACACGTTATACGTTATACGTATTATGTAACGCGTCATACGTTTTACGTTATTCGTTATACGTTTTTCGTTACAAGTTATACGTTATACGTCATACGTTATAAGTAATACGTTATAAGTTATACGATACACGTTATACGTCATACGAAATATGTAATACGTAATACGCTTTACGTTATTCGTTATACGTTCTTCGTTACACGTTATACGTTATACGTTATGCGTTATACGTTTTACGTTATTCGTGATACGTTATGCGTTATACGTTATACGTTATACGTTATACGTTATACGTTATACGTTATACGTTATACGTTATACGTTATACGTTATACGTTTTACGTTATTCGTTATACGTTATACGTTATACGTTATTCTTTATACGTTATACGTTATACGTTATTCTTTATACGTCATACGTTATAGGTTTTACGATATACGTTATACGTTATACGTTATACGTTATACGTTATACGTTATACGTTATACGTTATACGTTATACGTTATACGTTATACGTTATACGTTATACTTTATACGTTATACGTTATACGTTATACGTTATACGTTATACGTTATACGTTATACGTTATACGTTATACGTTATACGTTATAAGTTAGACGTTATACGTCATTGGTTATACGTTATACGTTATACGTTATACGTAATATGTAATACGTCATACGTTTTACGTTATTCTTTATACTTTTTTCGTTACAAGTTATACGTTATACGTTATACGTTATAAGTTGTATGTCATACGTTATACGATACACGTTATACGTTATACGAAATATGTAATACGTAATACGTTTTACGTTATTCGTTATACGTTATACAATATACGTTATACGTTATACGTTATACGTTATACGTTATACGTTATACGTTATACGTTATACGTAATACGTTACACGTTATACGTTATACGTCATACGTTACACGTTATTCGTTATACGTTATACGTTATACGTTATACGTTATACGGTATACGTTATACGTTATTCTTTATACGTTATACGTTATACGCTATACGTTATACGTTATACGTTAGACGTTATACGTTATACGTTATACGTTATAAATTATACGTTATACGTTATACGTTATGCGTTATACGTTATGCGTTATACGTTATACGTTATGCGTTATACGTTATACGTTATACGGTATACGTTATACGTTATACGTTATACGTTATACGTTATACGTTATACGTTATACGTTATACGTTATACGTTATACGTTATACGTTATACGTTATACGTTATACGTTATACGTTATACGTTATACGTTATACGTTATACGGTACACGTTATACGTTATACGTTATACGTTATACGTTATACGTTATACGTTATACGTTATACGTTATACGTTATACGATATACGTTTTACTTCATACGTTATACGTTATACGTTATACGTTATGCGTTACACGTTATACGCTATACGTTATACGTTATACGTTATACGTTATACGTCATAGGTTATACGTTATACGTTATTCTTTATGCGTTATACGTTATTCGTTATACGTTATACGTTATACGTTATACCACATACGTTATACGTTATACGTTATACGTTATACGTTATACGATATATGTTATACGTTATTGGTTATACGTTCTTCGTTACACGTTATACGTTATACGTTATACGATATACGTTATACGTTATTCGATATACGTTCTTCGTTACACGTTATACGTTATACGTTATGCGTTATACGTTTTGCGTTATTCGTTACACGTTATACGTTATACGTATTATGTAACGCGTCATACGTTTTACGTTATTCGTTATACGTTTTTCGTTACAAGTTATACGTTATACGTCATACGTTATAAGTAATACGTTATAAGTTATACGATACACGTTATACGTCATACGAAATATGTAATACGTAATACGCTTTACGTTATTCGTTATACGTTCTTCGTTACACGTTATACGTTATACGTTATGCGTTATACGTTTTACGTTATTCGTGATACGTTATGCGTTATACGTTATACGTTATACGTTATACGTTATACGTTATACGTTATACGTTATACGTTATACGTTATACGTTATACGTTATACGTTATACGTTATACGTTATACGTTATACGTTATACGTTATACGTTTTACGATATACGTTATACGTTATATGTCATACGTTATCCGTTATACGTTATACGTTATACGTTATACGTTATACGTTATACGTGATGCGTTATACGTTATACGTTATACGATATACGTTATACGTTATACGTCGTATGTTATACGTTATACGTTATACGTTATGCGTTACACGTTATACGTTATACGTTATACGTTATACGTTATACGTTATACGTTATACGTTATGCGTTATACGTTATGCGTTATACGTTATACGATATACGTTATACGTTTTTCGTTATACGTTCTTCGTTGCACGCTACACGTTATACGTTATACGTTATACGTTATACGTTATACGTTATACGTTATACGTTATACGTTATACGTTATACGTTATACGTTATACGTTATACTTTATACGTTATACGTTATACGTTATACGTTATACGTTATACGTTATACGTTATACGATATACGTTTTACTTCATACGTTATACGTTATACGTTATACGTTATGCGTTACACATTATACGCTATACGTTATACGTTATACGTTATACGTTATACGTCATAGGTTATACGTTATACGTTATTCTTTATGCGTTATACGTTATTCGTTATACGTTATACGTTATACGTTATACCACATACGTTATACGTTATACGTTATACGTTATACGTTATACGATATATGTTATACGTTATTGGTTATACGTTCTTCGTTACACGTCATACGTTATACGTTATGCTTTATACGTTATACGGTATACGTTATACGTTATACGTTATACGTTATACGTTATACGTTATACGTTATACGTTATACGTTATATGTTATACGTTATACGATATACGTTTTACGTTATACGTTATACGTTATACGTTATACGATATACGTTTTTCGTTACAAGTTATACGTTATTCGTCATACGTTATAAGTAATACGTCATAAGTTATACGATACACGTTATACGTCATACGAAATATGTAATACGTAATACGCTTTACGTTATTCGTTATACGTTCTTCGTTACACGTTATACGTTATACGTTATGCGTTATACGTTTTACGTTATTCGTGATACGTTATACGTTATACGTTATACGTTATACGTTATACGTTATGCGGTATACGTTATACGTTATTCTTTATACGTTATACGTTATACGCCATACGTTATACGTTATACGTTAGACGTTACACGTTATACGTTATACGTTATAAATTATACGTTATACGTTATACGTTATGCGTTATACGTTATGCGTTATACGTTATACGTTATGCGTTATACGTTATACGTTATACGGTATACGTTATACGTTATACGTTATACGTTATACGTTATACGTTATACGTTATACGTTATACGTTATACGTTATACGTTATACGATATACGTTTTACTTCATACGTTATACGTTATACGTTATACGTTATGCGTTACACGTTATACGCTATACGTTATACGTTATACGTTATACGTTATACGTCATAGGTTATACGTTATACGTTATTCTTTATGCGTTATACGTTATTCGTTATACGTTATACGTTATACGTTATACCACATACGTTATACGTTATACGTTATACGTTATACGTTATACGATATATGTTATACGTTATTGGTTATACGTTCTTCGTTACACGTTATACGTTATACGTTATACGATATACGTTATACGTTATTCGATATACGTTCTTCGTTACACGTTATACGTTATACGTTATGCGTTATACGTTTTGCGTTATTCGTTACACGTTATACGTTATACGTATTATGTAACGCGTCATACGTTTTACGTTATTCGTTATACGTTTTTCGTTACAAGTTATACGTTATACGTCATACGTTATAAGTAATACGTTATAAGTTATACGATACACGTTATACGTCATACGAAATATGTAATACGTAATACGCTTTACGTTATTCGTTATACGTTCTTCGTTACACGTTATACGTTATACGTTATGCGTTATACGTTTTACGTTATTCGTGATACGTTATGCGTTATACGTTATACGTTATACGTTATACGTTATACGTTATACGTTATACGTTATACGTTATACGTTATACGTTATACGTTTTACGTTATTCGTTATACGTTATACGTTATACGTTATTCTTTATACGTTATACGTTATACGTTATTCTTTATACGTCATACGTTATAGGTTTTACGATATACGTTATACGTTATACGTTATACGTTATACGTTATACGTTATACGTTATACGTTATACGTTATACGTTATACGTTATACGTTATACGTTATACTTTATACGTTATACGTTATACGTTATACGTTATACGTTATACGTTATACGTTATACGTTATACGTTATACGTTATACGTTATAAGTTAGACGTTATACGTCATTGGTTATACGTTATACGTTATACGTTATACGTAATATGTAATACGTCATACGTTTTACGTTATTCTTTATACTTTTTTCGTTACAAGTTATACGTTATACGTTATACGTTATAAGTTGTATGTCATACGTTATACGATACACGTTATACGTTATACGAAATATGTAATACGTAATACGTTTTACGTTATTCGTTATACGTTATACAATATACGTTATACGTTATACGTTATACGTTATACGTTATACGTTATACGTTATACGTTATACGTAATACGTTACACGTTATACGTTATACGTCATACGTTACACGTTATTCGTTATACGTTATACGTTATACGTTATACGTTATACGGTATACGTTATACGTTATTCTTTATACGTTATACGTTATACGCTATACGTTATACGTTATACGTTAGACGTTATACGTTATACGTTATACGTTATAAATTATACGTTATACGTTATACGTTATGCGTTATACGTTATGCGTTACACGTTATACGTTATGCGTTATACGTTATACGTTATACGGTATACGTTATACGTTATACGTTATACGTTATACGTTATACGTTATACGTTATACGTTATACGTTATACGTTATACGTTATACGTTATACGTTATACGTTATACGTTATACGTTATACGTTATACGTTATACGTTATACGGTACACGTTATACGTTATACGTTATACGTTATACGTTATACGTTATACGTTATACGTTATACGTTATACGTTATACGATATACGTTTTACTTCATACGTTATACGTTATACGTTATACGTTATGCGTTACACGTTATACGCTATACGTTATACGTTATACGTTATACGTTATACGTCATAGGTTATACGTTATACGTTATTCTTTATGCGTTATACGTTATTCGTTATACGTTATACGTTATACGTTATACCACATACGTTATACGTTATACGTTATACGTTATACGTTATACGATATATGTTATACGTTATTGGTTATACGTTCTTCGTTACACGTTATACGTTATACGTTATACGATATACGTTATACGTTATTCGATATACGTTCTTCGTTACACGTTATACGTTATACGTTATGCGTTATACGTTTTGCGTTATTCGTTACACGTTATACGTTATACGTATTATGTAACGCGTCATACGTTTTACGTTATTCGTTATACGTTTTTCGTTACAAGTTATACGTTATACGTCATACGTTATAAGTAATACGTTATAAGTTATACGATACACGTTATACGTCATACGAAATATGTAATACGTAATACGCTTTACGTTATTCGTTATACGTTCTTCGTTACACGTTATACGTTATACGTTATGCGTTATACGTTTTACGTTATTCGTGATACGTTATGCGTTATACGTTATACGTTATACGTTATACGTTATACGTTATACGTTATACGTTATACGTTATACGTTATACGTTATACGTTTTACGTTATTCGTTATACGTTATACGTTATACGTTATTCTTTATACGTTATACGTTATACGTTATTCTTTATACGTCATACGTTATAGGTTTTACGATATACGTTATACGTTATACGTTATACGTTATACGTTATACGTTATACGTTATACGTTATACGTTATACGTTATACGTTATACGTTATACGTTATACGTTATACTTTATACGTTATACGTTATACGTTATACGTTATACGTTATACGTTATACGTTATACGTTATACGTTATACGTTATACGTTATAAGTTAGACGTTATACGTCATTGGTTATACGTTATACGTTATACGTTATACGTAATATGTAATACGTCATACGTTTTACGTTATTCTTTATACTTTTTTCGTTACAAGTTATACGTTATACGTTATACGTTATAAGTTGTATGTCATACGTTATACGATACACGTTATACGTTATACGAAATATGTAATACGTAATACGTTTTACGTTATTCGTTATACGTTATACAATATACGTTATACGTTATACGTTATACGTTATACGTTATACGTTATACGTTATACGTTATACGTAATACGTTACACGTTATACGTTATACGTCATACGTTACACGTTATTCGTTATACGTTATACGTTATACGTTATACGTTATACGTTATACGTTATACGTTATACGTCATAGGTTATATTTTATGCGTTATACGTTATACGTTATACGTTATGCGTTATACGTTTTACGTTATTCGTTATACGTTATACGTTATACGTTATACGTTATACGTTATACGTTATACGTTATACGTTATACGTTATACGTTATACGTTATACGTTATACGTTATACGTTATACGATATACGTTATACGTTATTCGTTATACGTTCTTCGTTACACGTTATACGTTATACGTTATGCGTTATACGTTTTGCGTTATTCGTTACACGTTATACGTTATTCGTTATACGTTATACGTTATACGTAATATGTAACGCGTCATACGTTTTACGTTATTCGTTATACGTTTTTCGTTACAAGTTACACGTTATACGTCATACGTTATAAGTTATACGTCATAAGTTATACGATACACGTTATACGTCATACGAAATATGTAATACGTAATACGTTTTACGTTATTCGTTATACGTTCTTCGTTACACGTTATACGTTATACGTTATGCGTTATACGTTTTACATTATTCGTGATACGTTATACGTTATACGTTATACGTTATACGTTATACGTTATACGATATACGTTATACGGTAAACGTTATACGTTATACGTTATACGTTATACGTTATACGTTATACGGTGTACGTTATACGTTATACGTTATACATTATACGTTATACGTTATACGTTGTACGTTATACGTTATACGTTATACGTTTTACGTTTTACGATACACGTTATACGTTATATGTCATACGTTACCCGTTATACGTTATACGTTATACGTTATACGTTATACGTTATACGTGATGCGTTATACGTTATACGTTATACGTTATACGTTATACGTTATACGTCATACGTTATACGTTATACGTTATACGTTATGCGTTACACGTTATACGTTATACGTTATACGTTATAAGTTATACGTTATACGTCATAGGTTATACGTTATACGTTATTCTTTATGCGTTATACGTTATTCGTTATACGTTATACGTTACACGTTATACCATATACGTTATACGTTATACGTTATACGTTATACGTTATACGATATATGTTATACGTTATTCGTTATACGTTCTTCGTTACACGTTATACGTTATACGTTATGCGTTATACGTTTTACGTTATTCGTTATACGTTATACGTTATACGTTATACGTTATACGTTATACGTTATACGTTATACGTTATACGTTATACGTTATACGTTATACGTTATACGTTATGCCATACACGTTATTAGTTATACGTTATACGTTATACGTTATACGATATACGTTATACGTTATTCGTTATACGTTCTTCGTTACACGTTATACGTTATACGTTATACGTTATACGTTATACGTTATACGTTATACGTTATACGTTATACGTTATACGTTATACGTTATACGTTATACGATATACGTTATACGTTATTCGATATACGTTCTTCGTTACACGTTATACGTTATACGTTATGCGTTATACGTTTTGCGTTATTCGTTACACGTTATACGTTATACGTATTATGTAACGCGTCATACGTTTTACGTTATTCGTTATACGTTTTTCGTTACAAGTTATACGTTATACGTCATACGTTATAAGTAATACGTCATAAGTTATACGATACACGTTATACGTCATACGAAATATGTAATACGTAATACGCTTTACGTTATTCGTTATACGTTCTTCGTTACACGTTATACGTTATACGTTATGCGTTATACGTTTTACGTTATTCGTGATACGTTATGCGTTATACGTTATACGTTATACGTTATACGTTATACGTTATACGTTATACGTTATACGTTATACGTTATACGTTATACGTTTTACGTTATTCGTTATACGTTATACGTTATACGTTATTCTTTATACGTTATACGTTATACGTTATTCTTTATACGTCATACGTTATAGGTTTTACGATATACGTTATACGTTATACGTTATACGTTATACGTTATACGTTACACGTTATACGTTATACGTTATGCGTTATACGTTTTACATTATTCGTGATACGTTATACGTTATACGTTATACGTTATACGTTATACGTTATACGATATACGTTATACGGTAAACGTTATACGTTATACGTTATACGTTATACGTTATACGTTATACGGTGTACGTTATACGTTATACGTTATACATTATACGTTATACGTTATACGTTGTACGTTATACGTTATACGTTATACGTTTTACGTTTTACGATATACGTTATACGTTATATGTCATACGTTATCCGTTATACGTTATACGTTATACGTTATACGTTATACGTTATACGTGATGCGTTATACGTTATACGTTATACGTTATACGTTATACGTTATACGTCATACGTTATACGTTATACGTTATACGTTATGCGTTACACGTTATACGTTATACGTTATACGTTATAAGTTATACGTTATACGTCATAGGTTATACGTTATACGTTATTCTTTATGCGTTATACGTTATTCGTTATACGTTATACGTTACACGTTATACCATATACGTTATACGTTATACGTTATACGTTATACGTTATACGATATATGTTATACGTTATTCGTTATACGTTCTTCGTTACACGTTATACGTTATACGTTATGCGTTATACGTTTTACGTTATTCGTTATACGTTATACGTTATACGTTATACGTTATACGTTATACGTTATACGTTATACGTTATACGTTATACGTTATACGTTATACGTTATACGTTATACGTTATGCCATACACGTTATTAGTTATACGTTATACGTTATACGTTATACGATATACGTTATACGTTATTCGTTATACGTTCTTCGTTACACGTTATACGTTATACGTTATACGTTATACGTTATACGTTATACGTTATACGTTATACGTTATACGTTATACGTTATACGTTATACGTTATACGTTATACGATACACGTTATACGTCATACGAAATATGTAATACGTAATACGCTTTACGTTATTCGTTATACGTTCTTCGTTACACGTTATACGTTATACGTTATGCGTTATACGTTTTACGTTATTCGTGATACGTTATACGTTATACGTTATACGTTATACGTTATACGTTATACGTTATACGTTATACGTTATACGTTTTACGTTATTCGTGATACGTTATACGTTATACGTTATACGTTGTACGTTATACGTTATACGTAATACGTTATACGTTATACGTTATACGATATACGTTATATGTTATACGTTATACGTTATACGTCATAGGATATACATTATACGTTATACATTATACGTTATACGTTATACGTTATGCCATACACGTTATTAGTTATACGTTATACGTTATACGTTATACGATATACGTTATACGTTATTCGTTATACGTTCTTCGTTACACGTTATACGTTATACGTTATACGTTATACGTTATACGTTATACGTTATACGTTATACGTTATACGTTATACGTTATACGTTATACGTTATACGTTATACGTTATACGTTATACGTTATACGATACACGTTATACGTCATACGAAATATGTAATACGTAATACGCTTTACGTTATTCGTTATACGTTCTTCGTTACACGTTATACGTTATACGTTATGCGTTATACGTTTTACGTTATTCGTGATACGTTATACGTTATACGTTATACGTTATACGTTATACGTTATACGTTATACGTTATACGTTATACGTTATACGTTATACGTTATACGTTTTACGTTATTCGTGATACGTTATACGTTATACGTTATACGTTGTACGTTATACGTTATACGTAATACGTTATACGTTATACGTTATACGATATACGTTATATGTTATACGTTATACGTTATACGTCATAGGATATACATTATACGTTATACATTATACGTTATACGTTATACGTTATACGTTATACGTTATACGTTATACGGTATACGTTATACGTTATACGTTATACGTTATACGTTATACGATATACGGTATACGTTATACGTTATACGTTATACGTTATACGTTATACGTTATACGTTATACGTTATACGTTATACGTTATACGATATACGTTTTACTTCATACGTTATACGTTATACGTTATACGTTATGCGTTACACATTATACGCTATACGTTATACGTTATACGTCATAGGTTATACGTTATACGTTCTTCTTTATGCGTTATACGTTATTCGTTATACGTTATACGTTATACGTTATACCACATACGTTATACGTTATACGTTATACGTTATACGTTATACGATATATGTTATACGTTATTGGTTATACGTTCTTCGTTACACGTTATACGTTATACGTTATGCTTTATACGTTATACGGTATACGTTATACGTGATACGTTATACGTTATACGTTATACGTTATACGTTATACGTTATACGTTATACGTTATACGTTATACGTTATACGTTATACGTTATACGTTATACGTTATACGATACACGTTATACGTCATACGAAATATGTAATACGTAATACGCTTTACGTTATTCGTTATACGTTCTTCGTTACACGTTATACGTTATACGTTATGCGTTATACGTTTTACGTTATTCGTGATACGTTATACGTTATACGTTATACGTTATACGTTATACGTTATACGTTATACGTTATACGTTATACGTTATACGTTATACGTTATACGTTTTACGTTATTCGTGATACGTTATACGTTATACGTTATACGTTGTACGTTATACGTTATACGTAATACGTTATACGTTATACGTTATACGATATACGTTATATGTTATACGTTATACGTTATACGTCATAGGATATACATTATACGTTATACATTATACGTTATACGTTATACGTTATACGTTATACGTTATACGTTATACGGTATACGTTATACGTTATACGTTATACGTTATACGTTATACGATATACGGTATACGTTATACGTTATACGTTATACGTTATACGTTATACGTTATACGTTATACGTTATACGTTATACGTTATACGATATACGTTTTACTTCATACGTTATACGTTATACGTTATACGTTATGCGTTACACATTATACGCTATACGTTATACGTTATACGTCATAGGTTATACGTTATACGTTCTTCTTTATGCGTTATACGTTATTCGTTATACGTTATACGTTATACGTTATACCACATACGTTATACGTTATACGTTATACGTTATACGTTATACGATATATGTTATACGTTATTGGTTATACGTTCTTCGTTACACGTTATACGTTATACGTTATGCTTTATACGTTATACGGTATACGTTATACGTGATACGTTATACGTTATACGTTATACGTTATACGTTATACGTTATACCTTATATGTTATACGTTATACGATATACGTTTTACGTTATACGTTATACGTTATACGTTATACGATATACGTTTTTCGTTACAAGTTATACGTTATTCGTCATACGTTATAAGTAATACGTCATAAGTTATACGATACACGTTATACGTCATACGAAATATGTAATACGTAATACGCTTTACGTTATTCGTTATACGTTCTTCGTTACACGTTATACGTTATACGTTATGCGTTATACGTTTTACGTTATTCGTGATACGTTATACGTTATACGTTATACGTTATACGTTATACGTTATACGTTATACGGTATACGTTATACGTTATTCTTTATACGTTATACGTTATACGCTATACGTTATACGTTATACGTTAGACGTTATACGTTATACGTTATACGTTATACATTATACGTTATACGTTATACGTTATGCGTTATACGTTATGCGTTATACGTTATACGTTATACGTTATACGTTATACGTTATACGTTATACGTTATACGTTATACGTTATACGTTATACGTTATACGTTATACGTTATACGTTATACGTTTTACGTTATTCGTTATACGTTATACGTTATACGTTATTCTTTATACGTTATACGTTATACGTTATTCTTTATACGTCATACGTTATACGTTTTACGATATACGTTATACGTTATACGTTATACGTTATACGTTATACGTTATACGTTATACGTTATACGTTATACGTTATACGTTATACGTTATACGTTATACGTTATACGTTATACGTTATACGTTATACGTTATACGTTATACGTTATTCGTTATGCCATACACGTTATACGTTATACGTTATACGTTTTACGTTATTCGTGATACGTTATACGTTATACATTATACGTTATACGTTATACGTTATACGATATACGTTATACGGTATACGTTATACGTTATACGTTATGCGTTATACGTTATACGTTATACGGTATACGTTATACGTTATACGTTATACGTTATACGTTATACGTTATACGTTATACGTTATACGTTATACGTTATACGTTATACGTTATACGTTATACGTTATACGTTATACGTTATACGTTATACGTTATACGGTATACGTTATACGTTATACGTTATACGTTATACGTTATACGTTATACGTTATACGTTATACGTTATACGATATACGTTTTACTTCATACGTTATACGTTATACGTTATACGTTATGCGTTACACGTTATACGCTATACGTTATACGTTATACGTTATACGTTATACGTCATAGGTTATACGTTATATGTTATTCTTTATGCGTTATACGTTATTCGTTATACGTTATACGTTATACGTTATACCACATACGTTATACGTTATACGTTATACGTTATACGTTATACGATATATGTTATACGTTATTGGTTATACGTTCTTCGTTACACGTTATACGTTATACGTTATACGATATACGTTATACGTTATTCGATATACGTTCTTCGTTACACGTTATACGTTATACGTTATGCGTTATACGTTTTGCGTTATTCGTTACACGTTATACGTTATACGTATTATGTAACGCGTCATACGTTTTACGTTATTCGTTATACGTTTTTCGTTACAAGTTATACGTTATACTTCATACGTTATAAGTAATACGTCATAAGTTATACGATACACGTTATACGTCATACGAAATATGTAATACGTAATACGCTTTACGTTATTCGTTATGCGTTCTTCGTTACACGTTATTCGTGATACGTTATGCGTTATACGTTATACGTTATACGTTATACGTTATACGTTATACGTTATACGTTATACGTTATACGTTATACGTTTTACGTTATTCGTTATACGTTATACGTTATACGTTATTCTTTATACGTTATACGTTATACGTTATTCTTTATACGTCATACGTTATAGGTTTTACGATATACGTTATACGTTATACGTTATACGTTATACGTTATACGTTATACGTTATACGTTATACGTTATACGTTATACGTTATACGTTATACGTTATACGTTATACTTTATACGTTATACGTTATACGTTATACGTTATACGTTATACGTTATACGTTATACGTTATACGTTATACGTTATACGTTATACGTTATAAGTTAGACGTTATACGTCATTGGTTATACGTTATACGTTATACGTTATACGTAATATGTAATACGTCATACGTTTCACGTTATTCTTTATACTTTTTTCGTTACAAGTTATACGTTATACGTTATACGTTATAAGTTGTATGTCATATGTTATACGATACACGTTATACGTTATACGAAATATGTAATACGTAATACGTTTTACGTTATTCGTTATACGTTATACAATATACGTTATACGTTATACGTTATACGTTATACGTTATACGTTATACGTTATACGTTATACGTAATACGTTACACGTTATACGTTATACGTCATACGTTACACGTTATTCGTTATACGTTATACGTTATACGTTATACGTTATACGTTATACGTTATACGTTATACGTCATAGGTTATATTTTATGCGTTATACGTTATACGTTATACGTTATGCGTTATACGTTTTACGTTATTCGTTATACGTTATACGTTATACGTTATACGTTATACGTTATAAGTTATACGTTATACGTTATACGTTATACGTTATACGTTATACGTTATACGTTATACGTTATACGATATACGTTATACGTTATTCGTTATACGTTCTTCGTTACACGTTATACGTTATACGTTATGCGTTATACGTTTTGCGTTATTCGTTACACGTTATACGTTATTCGTTATACGTTATACGTTATACGTAATATGTAACGCGTCATACGTTTTACGTTATTCGTTATACGTTTTTCGTTACAAGTTACACGTTATACGTCATACGTTATAAGTTATACGTCATAAGTTATACGATACACGTTATACGTCATACGAAATATGTAATACGTAATACGTTTTACGTTATTCGTTAGACGTTCTTCGTTACACGTTATACGTTATACGTTATGCGTTATACGTTTTACATTATTCGTGATACGTTATACGTTATACGTTATACGTTATACGTTATACGTTATACGATATACGTTATACGGTAAACGTTATACGTTATACGTTATACGTTATACGTTATACGTTATACGGTGTACGTTATACGTTATACGTTATACATTATACGTTATACGTTATACGTTGTACGTTATACGTTATACGTTATACGTTTTACGTTTTACGATATACGTTATACGTTATATGTCATACGTTATCCGTTATACGTTATACGTTATACGTTATACGTTATACGTTATACGTGATGCGTTATACGTTATACGTTATACGTTATACGTTATACGTTATACGTCATACGTTATACGTTATACGTTATACGTTATGCGTTACACGTTATACGTTATACGTTATACGTTATAAGTTATACGTTATACGTCATAGGTTATACGTTATACGTTATTCTTTATGCGTTATTCGTTATTCGTTATACGTTATACGTTACACGTTATACCATATACGTTATACGTTATACGTTATACGTTATACGTTATACGATATATGTTATACGTTATTCGTTATACGTTCTTCGTTACACGTTATACGTTATACGTTATGCGTTATACGTTTTACGTTATTCGTTATACGTTATACGTTATACGTTATACGTTATACGTTATACGTTATACGTTATACGTTATACGTTATACGTTATACGTTATACGTTATACGTTATACGTTATGCCATACACGTTATTAGTTATACGTTATACGTTATACGTTATACGATATACGTTATACGTTATTCGTTATACGTTCTTCGTTACACGTTATACGTTATACGTTATACGTTATACGTTATACGTTATACGTTATACGTTATACGTTATACGTTATACGTTATACGTTATACGTTATACGTTATACGATACACGTTATACGTCATACGAAATATGTAATACGTAATGCGCTTTACGTTATTCGTTATACGTTCTTCGTTACACGTTATACGTTATACGTTATGCGTTATACGTTTTACGTTATTCGTGATACGTTATACGTTATACGTTATACGTTATACGTTATACGTTATACGTTATACGTTATACGTTATACGTTTTACGTTATTCGTGATACGTTATACGTTATACGTTATACGTTGTACGTTATACGTTATACGTAATACGTTATACGTTATACGTTATACGATATACGTTATATGTTATACGTTATACGTTATACGTCATAGGATATACATTATGCGTTATACATTATACGTTATACGTTATACGTTATGCCATACACGTTATTAGTTATACGTTATACGTTATACGTTATACGATATACGTTATACGTTATTCGTTATACGTTCTTCGTTACACGTTATACGTTATACGTTATACGTTATACGTTATACGTTATACGTTATACGTTATACGTTATACGTTATACGTTATACGTTATACGTTATACGATACACGTTATACGTCATACGAAATATGTAATACGTAATACGCTTTACGTTATTCGTTATACGTTCTTCGTTACACGTTATACGTTATACGTTATGCGTTATACGTTTTACGTTATTCGTGATACGTTATACGTTATACGTTATACGTTATACGTTATACGTTATACGTTATACGTTATACGTTATACGTTATACGTTATACGTTTTACGTTATTCGTGATACGTTATACGTTATACGTTATACGTTGTACGTTATACGTTATACGTAATACGTTATACGTTATACGTTATACGATATACGTTATATGTTATACGTTATACGTTATACGTCATAGGACATACATTATACGTTATACATTATACGTTATACGTTATACGTTATACGTTATACGTTATACGTTATACGGTATACGTTATACGTTATACGTTATACGTTATACGTTATACGATATACGTTATACGTTATACGGTATACGTTATACGTTTTACGTTATTCGTTATACGTTATACGTTATACGTTATACGTCATACGTTATAAGTTATACGTCATAAGTTATACGATACACGTTATACGTTATACGAAATATATAATACGTAATACGCTTTACGTTATTCGTTATACGTTCTTCGTTTCACGTTATACGTTATACGTTATGCGTTATACGTTTTACGTTATTCGTGATACGTTATACGTTATAAGTTATACGTCATAAGTTATACGATACACGTTATACGTTATACGAAATATGTAATACGTAATACGTTTTACGTTATTCGTTATACGTTCTTCGTTACACTTTATACGTTATACGTTATGCGTTATACGTTTTACGTTATTCGTGATACGTTATACGTTATACGTCATACGGTATACGTTATACGTTATACGTTATACGTTATACGTTACACGTTATACGTTATACGTTATGCGTTATACGTTATATGTCATACGTTATCCGTTATACGTTATACGTTATGCGTTATACGTTATACGTTATTCATTATACGTTATACGTTATACGTCATACGTTATACGTTATATACGTTATACGTTATATACGTTATACGATATACGTTATACGTTATACGTTATACGTTATACGTTATACGTTACACGTTATACGTTATACGTTATACGTTATACGTTATACGTTATACGTTATACGTTATACGTTATACGTTATACGTTATACGTTATACGTTATACGTTATACGTTACACGTTATACGTTATACGTTATACGTTATACGTTATACGTTATACGTTATACGTTATACGTCATACGTTATACGTTATGCGTTAAGGATATACGTTATACGTTATACGTTGTACGTTATACGTTATACGTTATACGTTATACGTTATACGTTATACGTTATACGTCATACGTTATACATTATGCGTTATAGGATATACGTTATACGTTATACGTTGTACGATATACGTTATACGTTATATGTTATACGTCATGCGATATACGTTATACGTTATTCGTTATACGGTATACGTTAAACGTTGTACGTTATACGTTATACGTTATACGTTATACGTTATACGTTATACGTTGGACGTTATACGTTATACGTTATACGTTATACGCTATACGTTATACGTTATACGTTATACGTTATACGTTATACGCTATACGTTATACGTTATGCGTTATACGTTATACGTTATACATTATACGTTATATGTTATACGTCATACGTTATACGTTATATACGTTATACGTTATATACGTTATACGTTATACGTTATACGTTATACGTAATATGTAATACGTCATACGTTTTACGTTATTCGTTATACGGTATACGTTATACGTTATACGTTATACGTCATTCGTTATACGTTATACCTTATACGTCATACGATATACGTTATATGTTATACGTTATACGTATTACGTTATACGCTATACGTTATACGTTATACGTTATACGTTATACGTTATACGTTATACGTTATACGTTATACGTTACACGTTATACGTTACACGTTATACGTTATACGTTATAGGTTATACCTTATACATTATACGTCATACGTTATACGTTATACGTAATACGGTATACGATATGCGTTATACGCCATACGTTATGCGTTATACGTTATACATTATACGTTATACGTTATAGGTTGTACGTTATACGCTATACGTAGTACGTTACACGCTATAGGTTATACGTTATACGTTAAACGTTGTACGTTATACGTTATACGTTATACGTTGTACGGTATACGTTATACGGTATACGTTATACGTTATAGGTTATACGTTATACGTTATACGTTATACGTTATACGTTATACGTTATATACGTTATACGTTATACGTTATACGTTATACGTTATACGTTATACGTTATACGTTATACGTTATACGTTACACGCTATACGTTACACGTTATACGTTATACGTTATAGGTTTTACGTTCTACGTTATACGTTATACGTTATACGTTATACGTTATTCATTATACGTTATACGTTATACGTCATACGTTATACGTTATATACGTTATACGTTATATACGTTATACGATATACGTTATACGTTATACGTTATACGTTATACGTTATACGCTATACGTTATACGTTATACGTTATACGTTATACGTTATACGTTATACGTTATACGTTACACGTTATACGTTACACGTTATACGTTATACGTTATAGGTTATACCTTATACATTATACGTCATACGTTATACGTTATACGTAATACGTTATTCGTTAAACGTTATACGTTATACGTTATACGTTATACGTTATACGTTATACGTTATACGTTATACGTTATACGTTATACGTTATACGTTATACGTTATACGTTATACGTTATACGTTATACGTTATACGTTATACGTTATACGTTATACGTTATACGTTATACGTTATACGTTATACGTTATACGTTTTACGTTAATCGTTATACGTTATACGTTATACGCTATACGTTATACGTTATACGTTATACGTTATACGTTATACGTTATACGTTATACGTTATACGTTATACGTTATACGTTATACGTTATGCGTTATAGGATATACGTTATACGATATACGTTGTACGTTATACGTTATACGTTGTACGTTATACGTTCTACGTTATACATTATACGTTAAACGTTGTACGTTATACGTTATACGTTATGCGTTATAGGATATACGTTATACGTTATACGTTGTATGTTATACGTTATACGTTATACGTTATACGTTATACGTTATACGTTATACGTTACACGTTATACGTTATACGTTATACGTTATACGTTATACGTTATACGTTATACGTTATACGTCATACGTTATACGTTATGCGTTAAGGATATACG
This sequence comes from Ptiloglossa arizonensis, assembly GCF_051014685.1. NCBI lineage: Eukaryota > Metazoa > Arthropoda > Insecta > Hymenoptera > Colletidae > Ptiloglossa > Ptiloglossa arizonensis. Next base: position 213,281 of record NW_027478741.1, on the reverse strand, counting down.
TTATACGTTATACGTTGTACGTTATACGTTATACGTTATACGTTATACGTTATACGTTATACGTTATACGTCATACGTTATACATTATGCGTTATAGGATATACGTTATACGTTATACGTTGTACGATATACGTTATACGTTATATGTTATACGTCATGCGATATACGTTATACGTTATTCGTTATACGGTATACGTTAAACGTTGTACGTTATACGTTATACGTTATACGTTATACGTTATACGTTATACGTTGGACGTTATACGTTATACGTTATACGTTATACGCTATACGTTATACGTTATACGTTATACGTTATACGCTATACGTTATACGTTATGCGTTATACGTTATACGTTATACATTATACGTTATATGTTATACGTCATACGTTATACGTTATATACGTTATACGTTATATACGTTATACGTTATACGTTATACGTTATACGTAATATGTAATACGTCATACGTTTTACGTTATTCGTTATACGGTATACGTTATACGTTATACGTTATACGTCATTCGTTATACGTTATACCTTATACGTCATACGATATACGTTATATGTTATACGTTATACGTATTACGTTATACGCTATACGTTATACGTTATACGTTATACGTTATACGTTATACGTTATACGTTATACGTTATACGTTACACGTTATACGTTACACGTTATACGTTATACGTTATAGGTTATACCTTATACATTATACGTCATACGTTATACGTTATACGTAATACGGTATACGATATGCGTTATACGCCATACGTTATGCGTTATACGTTATACATTATACGTTATACGTTATAGGTTGTACGTTATACGCTATACGTAGTACGTTACACGCTATAGGTTATACGTTATACGTTAAACGTTGTACGTTATACGTTATACGTTATACGTTGTACGGTATACGTTATACGGTATACGTTATACGTTATAGGTTATACGTTATACGTTATACGTTATACGTTATACGTTATACGTTATATACGTTATACGTTATACGTTATACGTTATACGTTATACGTTATACGTTATACGTTATACGTTATACGTTACACGCTATACGTTACACGTTATACGTTATACGTTATAGGTTTTACGTTATACGTTATACGTTATACGTTATACGTTATACGTTATACGTTATACGATATACGTTATACGTTATACGTTATAGGTTATACCTTATACATTATACGTCATACGTTATACGTTATACGTAATACGGTATACGTTATGCGTTATACGCTATATGTTATGCTTTATAGGATTTACGTTATGCGTTATAGGATATACATTATACGTTATACGTTGTACGTTATACGTTATACGTTATACGTAATGCGTTATACGTCGTGCGATATACGTTATACGTTATACGTTATACGTTATACGTTATACGTTATACGTTATACGTTATACGTTATACGTTATACGTTATACGTTATGCGTTATACGTTATACGTTATTCATTATACGTTATACGTTATACGTCATACGTTATACGTTATATACGTTATACGTTATATACGTTATACGATATACGTTATACGTTATACGTTATACGTTATACGTTATACGCTATACGTTATACGTTATACGTTATACGTTATACGTTATACGTTATACGTTATACGTTACACGTTATACGTTACACGTTATACGTTATACGTTATAGGTTATACCTTATACATTATACGTCATACGTTATACGTTATACGTAATACGTTATTCGTTAAACGTTATACGTTATACGTTATACGTTATACGTTATACGTTATACGTTGTACGTTATACGTTATACGTTATACGTTATACGTTATACGTTATACGTTATACGTTATACGTTATACGTTATACGTTATACGTTATACGTTATACGTTATACGTTATACGTTATACGTTATACGTTATACGTTTTACGTTAATCGTTATACGTTATACGTTATACGCTATACGTTATACGTTATACGTTATACGTTATACGTTATACGTTATACGTTATACGTTATACGTTATACGTTATACGTTATACGTTATGCGTTATAGGATATACGTTATACGATATACGTTGTACGTTATACGTTATACGTTGTACGTTATACGTTCTACGTTATACATTATACGTTAAACGTTGTACGTTATACGTTATACGTTATGCGTTATAGGATATACGTTATACGTTATACGTTGTATGTTATACGTTATACGTTATACGTTATACGTTATACGTTATACGTTATACGTTACACGTTATACGTTATACGTTATACGTTATACGTTATACGTTATACGTTATACGTTATACGTCATACGTTATACGTTATGCGTTAAGGATATACGTTATACGTTATACGTTGTACGTTATACGTTATACGTTATACGTTATACGTTATACGTTATACGTTATACGTCATACGTTATACATTATGCGTTATAGGATATACGTTATACGTTATACGTTGTACGATATACGTTATACGTTATATGTTATACGTCATGCGATATACGTTATACGTTATTCGTTATACGGTATACGTTAAACGTTGTACGTTATACGTTATACGTTATACGTTATACGTTATACGGTATACGTTGGACGTTATACGTTATACGTTATACGTTATACGCTATACGTTATACGTTATACGTTATACGTTATACGTTATACGTTGTACGTTATACGTTATACGTTATACGTTATACGTTATACGTTATACGTTATACGTTATACGTTATACGTTATACGTTATACGTTATACATTATACGTTATACGTTATACGTTATACGTTATACGTTATACATTATACGTTATACGACATACGTTATACGTTATACGTTATACGTTATACGTTATACGTTATACGTTATACGTTATGCGTTATACGTTATACGTTATACGTTATACGTTATACGTTATACGTTATACGTTATGCGTTATACGTTATACGTTATACGTTATACGTTATACGTTATGCGTTATACGTTATACGTTATACGTTATACGTAATGCGTTATAGGATATACGTTATACGTTATACGTTATACGTTATACGTTATACGTTGTACGTTATACGTTATACGTTATACGTTATACGTTGTACGTTATACGTTATACGTTATACGTTATACGTTATACGTTATACGTTATACGTTATTCGTTATGCGTTATACGTTATACGTTATACGTTATACGTTATACGTTATACGTCATACGTTATACGTTATACGTTATACGTTATACGTTATACGTTATACGTAATATGTAATACGTCATACGTTTTACGTTAATCGTTATACGTTATACGTTATACGCTATACGTTATACGTTATACGTTATACGTTATACGTTATACGTTATACGTTATACGTTATACGTTATACGTTATACGTTATACGTTATACGTTATACGTTATACGTTATACGTTATACGTTATACGTTATACGATATACGTTATACGTTATACGTTATACGTTATACGTTATACGTTATACGTTATACGTTATACGTTATACGTTATGCGTTATAGGATATACGTTATACGTTATACGTTGTACGTTATACGTTATACGCTATACGTTATACGTTATACGTTGGACGTTATACGTTATACGTTATACGTTATACGCTATACGTTATACGTTATACGTTATACGTTATACGTTATACGTTATACGATATACGTTATACGTTATGCGTTATACGTTATACGTTATACGTTATACGTTATACGTTATACGTTAAACGTTGTACGTTATACGTTATACGTCATACGTTATACGTTATACGTTATACGTTATACGTTCTACGTTATACGTTATACGTCAAACGTGGTACGTTATACGTTATACGTTATACGTTATACGTTATACTTTATACGTTATACGTTATACGTTATACGTTATACGTTATACGTTATACATTATACGTCATACGTTATACGTTATGCGTTATAGGATATACGTTATACGTTATACGTTGTACGTTATACGTTATACGTTATGCGTTATACGTCATGCGATATACGTTATACGTTATACGTTATACGTTATACGTTATGCGTTATACGTTATACGTTATACGTTATACCTTATACGTCATACGTTATACGTTATACGTTATACGTTATACGTAATATGTAATACGTCATACGTTTTACGTTAATCGTTATACGTTATACGTTATACGCTATACGTTATACGTTATACGTTATACGTTATACGTTATACGTTATACGTTATACGTTATACGTTATACGTTATACGTTATACGTTATACGTTATACGTTATACGACATACGTTATACGTTATACGTTATACGTTATACGTTAAACGTTGTACGTTTTACGTTATACGTTATACGTTAAACGTTGTACGTTATACGTTATGCGTTATACGTTATACGTTATACGTTATACGTTATACGTTATACGTTATACGTTATACGTTATACGTTATACGTTATACGTAATATGTAATACGTCATACGTTTTACGTTAATCGTTATACGTTATACGTTATACGCCATACGTTATACATTATACGTTATACGTTATACGTTATACGTTATACGTTATACGTTATACGTTATACGTTATACGTTATACGTTATGCGTTATAGGATATACGTTATACGTTATACGTTGTACGTTATACGTTATACGTTATGCGTTATACGTTATACGTTATACGTTATACGTTGGACGTTATACGTTATACGTTATACGTTATACGCTATACGTTATACGTTATACGTTATACGTTATACGTTATACGTTATACGTTATACATTATACGTTATACCTTATACGTTATACGTTATACGTTATACGTTATACGTTATACGTTATACGTTATACGTTATACGTTATACGTTATACGTTATACGTCATGCGTTATACGTTATACGTTATACGTTATACGTTATACGTTATACTTTATACGTTATACGTTATACGTTATACGTTATTCGTTATACGTTATACGTTATACGTCATACGTTATACGTTATACGTTATACGTTATACGTTATACGTTATACGTTATACGTTATACGTTATACGTTATACGTTATACGTTATACGTTATACGTTATACGTTATACATTATACGTTACACGTTATACGTTATACGTTACACGTTATACGTTATACGTTATACGTTATACGTTACACGTTACACGTTATACGTTATACGTTATACGTTATACGTTATACGTTATACGTTACGCGTCATACGTTATACGTTATACGTTATACGTTGTACGTTATACGTTATACGTTATACGTTATACGTTAGACGTTGTACGTTATACGTTATACGTTATACGTTATACGCTATACGTTATACGTTATACGTTATACGTTACACGTTATACGTTATACGTTATACGTTATACGTTATACGTTATACGTTACACGTTATACGTTACACGTTATACGTTATACGTTATAAGGTATACGTTATGCGTTATACGCTATACGTTATGCGTTATAGGATATACGTTATGCGTTATAGGATATACGTTATACTTTATACGTTGTACGTTATACGTTATACGTTATACGTTATGCGTTATACGTCATGCGTTATACGTCCTACGTTATACGTTATACGTTATACGTTATACGTTATACGTTATACGTTATACGTTATACGTTATACGTAATACGTTAAACGTTGTACGTTATACGTTATACGTTATACGTTATACGCTATACGTTATACGTTATACGTTATACGTTATACGTTATACGTTATACGATATACGTTATACGTTATACGTTATACGTTATACGTTATACGTCATACGTTATACGTTATACGTTATATGTTATACGTTATACGTTATACGTTATACGTTATACGTTATACGTTATACGTTATGCGTTATAGGATATACGTTATACGTTATACGTTGTACGTTATACGTTATACGTTATGCGTTATAGGTCATGCGATATACGTTATACGTTATACGTTATACGTTATACGTTATACGTTATACGTTATACGTTATACGCTATACGTTATACGTTATACGTCATACGTTATACGTTATACGTTATACGTTATACGTTATACGTTATACGTTATGCGTTATAGGATATACGTTATACGTTATACGTTGTACGTTATACGTTATACGTTATGCGTTATACGTCATGCGATATACGTTATACGTTATACGATATACGTTATACGTTATACATTATACGTTATATGTTATACGTTATACGTTATACGTTATACGTTATACGTTATACGTTATACGTTATGCGTTATAGGATATACGTTATACGTTATACGTTATACGTTGTACGTTATACGTTATACGTTATGCGTTATACGTCATGCGATATACGTTATACGTTATACGTTATACGTTATACGTTATACGTTATACGTTATACGTTATACGTTATACGTTATACGTTATACGTTATACGTCATACGTTATACGTTACACGTTATACGTTATACGTTATACGTTATACGTCATACGTTATACGTTATACGTTATACGTTGTACGTTATACGTTATTCGTTATACGGTATACGTTAAACGTTGTACGTTATACGTTATACGTTATACGTTATACGCTGTACGTTGTACGGTATACGTTATACGTTATACGATATACGCTTTTAGTTTATACGTTATGCGTTATAGGTCATGCGTTATACGTCTTACGTTATACGTTATACGTTATACGTTATACGTTATACGTTATACGTTATACGTTATACGTTATACGTTATACGTTATACGTTATACGTTATACGTTATGCGTTATACGTCATGCGATATACGTTATACGTTATACGTTATACGTTATACGTTATACGTTATACGTTATACGTTATACGTTACGCGTCATACGTTATACGTAATACGTTATACGTTATACGTTATACGTTTTACGTTATACGTTATGCGTTATAGGATATACGTTATACGTTATACGTTGTACGTTATACGTTATACGTTATGCGTTATACGTCATGCGATATACGTTATACGTTATACGTTATACGTTATACATTATACGTTATATGTTATACGCTATACGTTATACGTTATACGTTAGACGCTATACGTTATACGTTATACGTTATACGTTATACGTTATACGTTATACGTTATACGTTAAACGTTGTACGTTATACGTTATACGTTATACGTTATACGCTGTACGTTGTACGGTATACGTTATACGTTATACGATATACGCTTTTAGTTTATACGTTATGCGTTATAGGTCATGCGTTATACGTCTTACGTTATACGTTATACGTTATACGTTATACGTTATACGTTATACGTTATACGTTATACGTTATACGTTATACGTTATACGTTATACGTTATACGTAATACGTTATACGTTATACGTTATGCGTTATACGTCATGCGATATACGTTATACGTTATACGTTATACGTTATACGTTATACGTTATACGTTATACGTTATACGTTATACGTTACGCGTCATACGTTATACGTTATACGTTATACGTTATACGTTATACGTTATACGTTATACGTTATACGTTATACGTTATACGTTATACGATATACGTTATGCGTTATACATTATACGTTATAAGTTATACGTTATACGTTATACGTTGTACGTTATACGTTATACGTTAGACGCTATACGTTATACGTTATGCGTTATACGTCATGCGATATACGTTATACGTTATACGTTATACGTTATACGTTATACGTTATACGTTATACGTTATACGTTATACGTTATACGTTATACGTCATACGTTATACGTTATACGTTATACGTTATACGTTATACGTTATACGTCATACGTTATACGTTATACGTTATACGTTGTACGTTATACGTTATTCGTTATACGTTATACGTTAAACGTTGTACGTTATACGTTATACGTTATACGTTATACGCTGTACGTTGTACGGTATACGTTATACGTTATACGATATACGCTTTTAGTTTATACGTTATGCGTTATAGGTCATGCGTTATACGTCTTACGTTATACGTTATACGTTATACGTTATACGTTATACGTTATACGTTATACGTTATACGTTATACGTTATACGTTATACGTTATACGTTATACGTTATACGTAATACGTTATACGTTATACGTTATGCGTTATACGTCATGCGATATACGTTATACGTTATACGTTATACGTTATACGTTATACGTTATACGTTATACGTTATACGTTATACGTTACGCGTCATACGTTATACGTTATACGTTATACGTTATACGTTATACGTTTTACGTTATACGTTATGCGTTATAGGATATACGTTATACGTTATACGTTGTACGTTATACGTTTTACGTTATGCGTTATACGTCATGCGATATACGTTATACGTTATACGTTATACGTTATACGTTATACATTATACGTTATATGTTATACGTTATACGTTATACGTAATACGTTAGACGCTATACGTTATACGTTATACGTTATACGTTATACGTTATTCGTTATACGTTATGCGTTATAGGATATACGTTATACGTTATACGTTGTACGTTATACGTTATGCGTTATAGGATATACGTTATACGTTATACGTTGTACGTTATACGTTATACGTTATACGTTATACGTTATACGTTATACGTTATACGTTAAACGTTGTACGTTATACGTTGTACGTTATACGTTATACGCTATACGTTATACGTTATACGTTATACGTTATACGTTATACGTTATACGTTATACGTTATACGTTATACGTTATACGTTATACGTTATACGATATACGTTATGCGTTATACATTATACGTTATAAGTTATACGTTATACGTTATACGTTGTACGTTATACGTTATACGTTAGACGCTATACGTTATACGTTATACGTTGTTCGTTATACGTTATACGTTATACGTTATACGTTATACGTTGTACGTTATACGTTATACGTTATACGTTATACGTCATACGTTATACGGTATACGTTATACGTTATACGTTATACATTATACGTTATAAGTTATACGTTATACGTTATACGTTGTACGTTATACGTTATACGTTAGACGCTATACGTTATACGTTATACGTTATACGTTATACGTTATACGTTATGCGTTATAGGATATACGTTATACATTATACGTTATACTTTATACGTTGTACGTTATACGTTATACGTTATGCGTTATACGTCATTCGTTATACGTCTTACGTTATACGTTATACGTTATACGTTATACGTTATACGTTATACGTTATACGTTATACGTTATACGTTATACGTTATACGTTAAACGTTGTACGTTATACGTTGTACGTTATACGTTATACGTTATACGTTATGCGTTATACGTTATACGTTGTACGTTATACGTTCTACGTTATACGTTATACGTTAAACGTTGTACGTTACACGTTATGCGTCATACGTTATACGTTATACGTTATACGTTCTACGTTATACGTTATACGTTAAACGTTGTACGTTATACGTTATACGTTATACGTTATACGTTATACGTTATACGTTATGCGTTATACGTTATACGTTATACGTTATACGTTATACGTTATACGTTATACGTTATACGTTATACGTTATACGTTAAACGTTGTACGTTATACGTTGTACGTTATACGTTATACGCTATACGTTATACGTTATACGTTATACGTTATACGTTGTACGTTATACGTTATACGTTATATGTTATACGTCATGCGATATACGTTATACGTTATTCGTTATACGGTATACGTTAAACGTTGTACGTCATACGTTATACGTTGTACGTCATACGTTATACGTTATACGTTATACGTTATACGTTATACGTTATACGTTATACGTTATACGTTATACGTTATACGTTATACGTTGTACGTTATACGTTCTACGTTATACGTTATACGTTAAACGATGTACGTTACACGTTATGCGTCATACGTTATACGTTATACGTTGTACGTTATACGTTCTACGTTATACGTTATACGTTAAACGTTGTACGTTATACGTTATACGTTATACGTTATACGTTATACGTTATACGTTATACGTTATACGTTATACGTTACGCGTTATAGGATATACGTTATGCGTTATAGGATATACGTTATACGTTATACGTTATACGTTATACGTTATACGTTTTACGTTATATGTTATACGTTATACGTTATACGTTATACGTTATACGATATACGTTATGCGTTATACATTATACGTTATAAGTTATACGTTATACGTTATACGTTGTACGTTATACGTTATACGTTATACGTTAAACGTTGTTCGTTATACGTTATACGTTATACGTTATACGTTGTACGTTATACGTTATACGTTATACGTTATACGTTGTACGTTATACGTTATACGTTAGACGCTATACGTTATACGTTATACGTTATACGTTATACGTTATACGTTATGCGTTATAGGATATACGTTATACATTATACGTTATACTTTATACGTTGTACGTTATACGTTATACGTTATGCGTTATACGTTATACGTTATACGTTATACGATATACGTTATGCGTTATACATTATACGTTATAAGTTATACGTTATACGTTATACGTTGTACGTTATACGTTATACGTTAGACGCTATACGTTATACGTTAAACGTTGTTCGTTATACGTTATACGTTATACGTTATACGTTATACGTTATACGTTGTACGTTATACGTTATACGTTATACGTTATACGTCATACGTTATACGGTATACGTTATACGTTATACGTTATACATTATACGTTATAAGTTATACGTTATACGTTATACGTTGTACGTTATACGTTATACGTTAGACGCTATACGTTATACGTTATACGTTATACGTTATACGTTATACGTTATGCGTTATAGGATATACGTTATACATTATACGTTATACTTTATACGTTGTACGTTATACGTTATACGTTATGCGTTATACGTCATGCGTTATACGTCTTACGTTATACGTTATACGTTATACGTTATACGTTATACGTTATACGTTATACGTTATACGTTATACGTTATACGTTATACGTTATACGTTATACGTTAAACGTTGTACGTTATACGTTGTACGTTATACGTTATACGTTATACGTTATGCGTTATACGTTATACGTTGTACGTTATACGTTCTACGTTATACGTTATACGTTAAACGTTGTACGTTACACGTTATGCGTCATACGTTATACGTTATACGTTATACGTTCTACGTTATACGTTATACGTTAAACGTTGTACGTTATACGTTATACGTTATATGTTATACGTTATACGTTATACGTTATGCGTTATACGTTATACGTTATACGTTATACGTTATACGTTATACGTTATACGTTATACGTTATACGTTATACGTTAAACGTTGTACGTTATACGTTGTACGTTATACGTTATACGCTATACGTTATACGTTATACGTTATACGTTATACGTTGTACGTTATACGTTATACGTTATATGTTATACGTCATGCGATATACGTTATACGTTATTCGTTATACGGTATACGTTAAACGTTGTACGTCATACGTTATACGTTGTACGTCATACGTTATACGTTATACGTTATACGTTATACGTTATACGTTATACGTTATACGTTATACGTTATACGTTATACGTTGTACGTTATACGTTCTACGTTATACGTTATACGTTAAACGATGTACGTTACACGTTATGCGTCATACGTTATACGTTATACGTTGTACGTTATACGTTCTACGTTATACGTTATACGTTAAACGTTGTACGTTATACGTTATACGTTATACGTTATACGTTATACGTTATACGTTATACGTTATACGTTATACGTTACGCGTTATAGGATATACGTTATGCGTTATAGGATATACGTTATACGTTATACGTTATACGTTATACGTTATACGTTATACGTTATACGTTATACGTTTTACGTTATACGTTATGCGTTATAGGATATACGTTATACGTTATACGTTGTACGTTATACGTTTTACGTTATGCGTTATACGTCATGCGATATACGTTATACGTTATACGTTATACGTTATACGTTATACATTATACGTTATATGTTATACGTTATACGTTATACGTTATACGTTAGACGCTATACGTTATACGTTATACGTTATACGTTATACGTTATACGTTATACGTTATGCGTTATAGGATATACGTTATACGTTATACGTTGTACGTTATACGTTATGCGTTATAGGATATACGTTATACGTTATACGTTGTACGTTATACGTTATACGTTATACGTTATACGTTATACGTTATACGTTATACGTTAAACGTTGTACGTTATACGTTGTACGTTATACGTTATACGCTATACGTTATACGTTATACGTTATACGTTATACGTTATACGTTATACGTTATACGTTATACGTTATACGTTATACGATATACGTTATGCGTTATACATTATACGTTATAAGTTATACGTTATACGTTATACGTTGTACGTTATACGTTATACGTTAGACGCTATACGTTATACGTTAAACGTTGTTCGTTATACGTTATACGTTATACGTTATACGTTATACGTTGTACGTTATACGTTATACGTTATACGTTATACGTCATACGTTATACGGTATACGTTATACGTTATACGTTATACATTATACGTTATAAGTTATACGTTATACGTTATACGTTGTACGTTATACGTTATACGTTAGACGCTATACGTTATACGTTATACGTTATACGTTATACGTTATACGTTATGCGTTATAGGATATACGTTATACATTATACGTTATACTTTATACGTTGTACGTTATACGTTATACGTTATGCGTTATACGTCATGCGTTATACGTCTTACGTTATACGTTATACGTTATACGTTATACGTTATACGTTATACGTTATACGTTATACGTTAAACGTTGTACGTTATACGTTGTACGTTATACGTTATACGTTATACGTTATGCGTTATACGTTATACGTTGTACGTTATACGTTCTACGTTATACGTTATACGTTAAACGTTGTACGTTACACGTTATGCGTCATACGTTATACGTTATACGTTATACGTTCTACGTTATACGTTATACGTTAAACGTTGTACGTTATACGTTATACGTTATATGTTATACGTTATACGTTATACGTTATGCGTTATACGTTATACGTTATACGTTATACGTTATACGTTATACGTTATACGTTATACGTTATACGTTATACGTTAAACGTTGTACGTTATACGTTGTACGTTATACGTTATACGCTATACGTTATACGTTATACGTTATACGTTATACGTTGTACGTTATACGTTATACGTTATATGTTATACGTCATGCGATATACGTTATACGTTATTCGTTATACGGTATACGTTAAACGTTGTACGTCATACGTTATACGTTGTACGTCATACGTTATACGTTATACGTTATACGTTATACGTTATACGTTATACGTTATACGTTATACGTTATACGTTATACGTTGTACGTTATACGTTCTACGTTATACGTTATACGTTAAACGATGTACGTTACACGTTATGCGTCATACGTTATACGTTATACGTTGTACGTTATACGTTCTACGTTATACGTTATACGTTAAACGTTGTACGTTATACGTTATACGTTATACGTTATACGTTATACGTTATACGTTATACGTTATACGTTATACGTTATACGTTACGCGTTATAGGATATACGTTATGCGTTATAGGATATACGTTATACGTTATACGTTATACGTTATACGTTATACGTTATACGTTATACGTTATACGTTTTACGTTATACGTTATGCGTTATAGGATATACGTTATACGTTATACGTTGTACGTTATACGTTTTACGTTATGCGTTATACGTCATGCGATATACGTTATACGTTATACGTTATACGTTATACGTTATACATTATACGTTATATGTTATACGTTATACGTTATACGTTATACGTTAGACGCTATACGTTATACGTTATACGTTATACGTTATACGTTATACGTTATACGTTATGCGTTATAGGATATACGTTATACGTTATACGTTGTACGTTATACGTTATGCGTTATAGGATATACGTTATACGTTATACGTTGTACGTTATACGTTATACGTTATACGTTATACGTTATACGTTATACGTTATACGTTAAACGTTGTACGTTATACGTTGTACGTTATACGTTATACGCTATACGTTATACGTTATACGTTATACGTTATACGTTATACGTTATACGTTATACGTTATACGTTATACGTTATACGATATACGTTATGCGTTATACATTATACGTTATAAGTTATACGTTATACGTTATACGTTGTACGTTATACGTTATACGTTAGACGCTATACGTTATACGTTAAACGTTGTTCGTTATACGTTATACGTTATACGTTATACGTTATACGTTGTACGTTATACGTTATACGTTATACGTTATACGTCATACGTTATACGGTATACGTTATACGTTATACGTTATACATTATACGTTATAAGTTATACGTTATACGTTATACGTTGTACGTTATACGTTATACGTTAGACGCTATACGTTATACGTTATACGTTATACGTTATACGTTATACGTTATGCGTTATAGGATATACGTTATACATTATACGTTATACTTTATACGTTGTACGTTATACGTTATACGTTATGCGTTATACGTCATGCGTTATACGTCTTACGTTATACGTTATACGTTATACGTTATACGTTATACGTTATACGTTATACGTTATACGTTATACGTTATACGTTATACGTTAAACGTTGTACGTTATACGTTGTACGTTATACGTTATACGTTATACGTTATGCGTTATACGTTATACGTTGTACGTTATACGTTCTACGTTATACGTTATACGTTAAACGTTGTACGTTACACGTTATGCGTCATACGTTATACGTTATACGTTATACGTTCTACGTTATACGTTATACGTTAAACGTTGTACGTTATACGTTATACGTTATACGTTATACGTTATACGTTATACGTTATGCGTTATACGTTATACGTTATACGTTATACGTTATACGTTATACGTTATACGTTATACGTTATACGTTATACGTTAAACGTTGTACGTTATACGTTGTACGTTATACGTTATACGCTATACGTTATACGTTATACGTTATACGTTATACGTTGTACGTTATACGTTATACGTTATATGTTATACGTCATGCGATATACGTTATACGTTATTCGTTATACGGTATACGTTAAACGTTGTACGTCATACGTTATACGTTGTACGTCATACGTTATACGTTATACGTTATACGTTATACGTTATACGTTATACGTTATACGTTATACGTTATACGTTATACGTTATACGTTATACGTTGTACGTTATACGTTCTACGTTATACGTTATACGTTAAACGATGTACGTTACACGTTATGCGTCATACGTTATACGTTATACGTTGTACGTTATACGTTCTACGTTATACGTTATACGTTAAACGTTGTACGTTATACGTTATACGTTATACGTTATACGTTATACGTTATACGTTATACGTTATACGTTATACGTTACGCGTTATAGGATATACGTTATGCGTTATAGGATATACGTTATACGTTATACGTTATACGTTATACGTTATACGTTTTACGTTATACGTTATACGTTATACGTTATACGTTATACGTTATACGTTATACGTTATATGTTATACGTCATGCGATATACGTTATACGTTATTCGTTATACGGTATACGTTAAACGTTGTACGTCATACGTTATACGTTGTACGTCATACGTTATACGTTATACGTTATACGTTATACGTTATACGTTATACGTTATACGTTATACGTTATACGTTATACGTTGTACGTTATACGTTCTACGTTATACGTTATACGTTAAACGATGTACGTTACACGTTATGCGTCATACGTTATACGTTATACGTTATACGTTATACGTTATACGTTATACGTTATACGTTATACGTTATACCTTATACGTTATACGTTATACGTTATACGTTATACATTATACGTTATACGTTGAACGTTGTACGTCATACGTTATACGTTATACGTTATACGTTATACGTTCTACGTTCTACGTTATACGTTATACGTTAAACGTTGTACGTTATACGTTATACGTTATATGTTATACGTCATGCGATATACGTTATACGTTATTCGTTATACGGTATACGTTAAACGTTGTACGTCATACGTTATACGTTATATCTTATACGTCATGCGATATACGTTATACGTTATTCGTTATACGGTATACGTTAAACGTTGTACGTCATACGTTATACGCTGTACGTCATACGTTATACGTTATACGTTATTCGTTATACGTTATACATTATACGTTATAAGTTATACGTTATACGTTATACGTTGTACGTTATACGTTATACGTTAGACGCTATACGTTATACGTTATACGTTATACGTTATACGTTATACGTTATACGTTATACGTTATACGTTATGCGTTATAGGATATACGTTATACGTTATACGTTGTACGTTATACGTTATACGTTATACGTTATACGTTGTACGTTATACGTTATACGTTATACGTTATACGTCATACGTTATACGGTATACGTTATTCGTTATACGTTATACATTATACGTTATAAGTTATACGTTATACGTTATACGTTGTACGTTATACGTTATACGTTAGACGCTATACGTTATACGTTATACGTTATACGTTATACGTTATACGTTATACGTTATACGTTATACGTTATGCGTTATAGGATATACGTTATACGTTATACGTTGTACGTTATACGTTATACGTTATACGTTATACGTTATACGTTATACGTTATACGTTAAACGTTGTACGTTATACGTTGTGCGTTATACGTTATACGCTATACGTTATACGTTATACGTTATACGTTATACGTTGTACGTTATACGTTATACGTTATATCTTATACGTCATGCGATATACGTTATACGTTATTCGTTATACGGTATACGTTAAACGTTGTACGTCATACGTTATACGCTGTACGTCATACGTTATACGTTATACGTTATACGTTATACGTTATACGTTATACGTTATACGTTATACGTTATACGTTATACGTTCTACGTTATACGTTATACGTTAAACGTTGTACGTTATACGTTATACGTTATACGTTATACGTTATACGTTATACGTTATACGTCACGCGTCATACGTTATACGTTATACGTTATACGTTTTATGTTGTACGTTATACGTTCTACGTTATGCGTTACACGTCATGCGATATACGTTATACGTTGAACGTTGTACGATATACGTTATACGTTATACGTTATACGTTATACGTTATACGTTATACGTTCTACGTTATACGTTATACGTTAAACGTTGTACGTTATACGTTATACGTTATACGTTATTCGTTATACGTTATACGTTATACGTTAAACGTTATACGTTATACGTTATACGTTATACGTTATGCGATATAGGATATACGTTATACGTTATACGTTGTACGTTATACGTTATACGTTATGCGTTATACGTCATGCGATATACGTTATACGTTATACGTTATACGTTATGCGTTATAGGATATACGTTATACGCTATACGTTATACGTTATACGTTATACGTTATACGTTGTACGTTATACGTTATACGTTATATGTTATACGTCATGCGATATACGTTATACGTTATTCGTTATACGGTATACGTTAAACGTTGTACGTCATACGTTATACGTTGTACGTCATACGTTATACGTTATACGTTATACGTTATACGTTATACGTTATACGTTATACGTTATACGTTATACGTTATACGTTGTACGTTATACGTTCTACGTTATACGTTATACGTTAAACGATGTACGTTACACGTTATGCGTCAT
This sequence comes from Ptiloglossa arizonensis, assembly GCF_051014685.1. NCBI lineage: Eukaryota > Metazoa > Arthropoda > Insecta > Hymenoptera > Colletidae > Ptiloglossa > Ptiloglossa arizonensis. The sequence continues at coordinate 195,303 of NW_027478741.1, read as the reverse complement.
ACGTTATACGTTATACGTTATACGTTATACGTTATACGTTATACGTTATACGTTATACGTTATACCTTATACGTTATACGTTATACGTTATACGTTATACATTATACGTTATACGTTGAACGTTGTACGTCATACGTTATACGTTATACGTTATACGTTATACGTTCTACGTTATACGTTATACGTTAAACGTTGTACGTTATACGTTATACGTTATACGTTATTCGTTATACGTTATACGTTATACGTTAAACGTTATACGTTATACGTTATACGTTATACGTTATGCGATATAGGATATACGTTATACGTTATACGTTGTACGTTATACGTTATACGTTATGCGTTATACGTCATGCGATATACGTTATACGTTATACGTTATACGTTATGCGTTATAGGATATACGTTATACGTTATACGTTGTACGTTATACGTTATACGTTATGCGTTATACGTTCTACGTTATACGTTATACGTTTAACCTTGTACGTTATACGTTATACGTTATACGTTATACGTTATACATTATACGTTATACGTTATACGTTATACGTTATACGTTATACGTTATACGTTATACGTTATACGTTATACGTTATACGTTATACGTTATACGTTATACGTTATACATTATACGTTATACGTTATACGTTATACGTTATACGTTATACGTTATACGTTCTACGTTATACGTTATACGTTAAACGTTGTACGTTATACGTCATACGTTATACGTTATACGTTATACGTTATACGTTATACGTTATACGTTATACCTTATACGTTATACGTTATACGTTATACGTTATACATTATACGTTATACGTTGAACGTTGTACGTTATACGTTATACGTTATACGTTATACGTGATACGTTATACGTTATACGTTATACGTTATACGTTATACGTTATACGTTATAAGTTATACGTTATACGTTATACGTTATACGTTATACGTTATACGTTATACGTTAGACGCTATACGTTATACGTTATACGTTATACGTTATACGTTATACGTTATACGTTATACGTTATACGTTATGCGTTATAGGATATACGTTATACGGTATACGTTGTACGTTATACGTTATACGTTATGCGTTATACGTTCTACGTTATACGTTATACGTTTAACCTTGTACGTTATACGTTATACGTTATACGTTATACGTTATACGTTATACGTTATACCTTATACGTTATACGTTATACGTTATACGTTATACATTATACGTTATACGTTGAACGTTGTACGTTATACGTTATACGTTATACGTTATACGTTATACGTTATACGTTATACGTTATACGTGATACGTTATACGTTATACGTTATACGTTATACGTTATACGTTATACGTTATACATTATACGTTATACGTTATACGTTATACGTTATACGTTATACGACATACTTTATACGTTATACGTTATACGTTATACGTTATACGTTATACGTTATACGTTATACGTTATACGTTATACGTTATACGTTATGCGTTATAGGATATACGTTATACGTTATACGTTGTACGTTATACGTTATACGTTGTACGTTATACGTTCTACGTTATACGTTATACGTTAAACGTTGTACGTTATACGTTATACGTCATACGTCATACGTTATACGTTATACGTTATACGTTCTACGTTCTACGTTATACGTTATACGTTAAATGTTGTACGTTATACGTTATACGTTATACGTTAACTGTTATACGTTATGCGTTATACGTTATACGTTATACGTTACGCGTTATAGGATATACGTTATGCGTTATAGGATATACGTTATACTTTATACGTTGTACGTTATACGTTATACGTTATGCGTTATACGTCATGCGTTATACGTCTTACGTTATACGTTATACGTTATACGTTAGACGTTATACGTTATACGTTATACGTTATACGTTATACGTTATACGTTATACGTTATACGTTATACGTTATACGTTATACGTTATACGTTATACGTTATACGTTATACGTTATACGTTATACGTTATACGTTATACGTTATACGTTATACGTTATACGTTATACGTTATACGTTATACGTTATACGTTATACGTTATACGTTATACGTTATACGTTATACGTTATACGTTATACGTTATACGTCACGCGTCATACGTTATACGTTATACGTTATACGTTATACGTTATACGTTATACGTTGTACGTTATACGTTCTACGTTATACGTTATACGTTAAACGTTGTACGTTACACGTTATACGTCATACGTTATACGTTATACGTTATACGTTCTACGTTATACGTTATACGTTAAACGTTGTACGTTATACGTTATACGTTATGCGTTATACGTTATACGTTATACGTTATACGTTATACGTTATACATTATACGTTATACGTTATACGTTATACGTTATACGTTATACGTTATACGTTAGACGTTCTACGTTATACGTTATACGTTAAACGTTGTACGTTATACGTCATACGTTATACGTTATAGGTTATACGTTATACGTTATACGTTATAACGTTATACGTTATACGTTATACGTTATACGTCACGCGTCATACGTTATACGTTATACGTTATACGTTATACGTTATACGTTATACGTTGTACGTTATACGTTCTACGTTATACGTTATACGTTAAACGTTGTACGTTACACGTTATACGTCATACGTTATACGTTATACGTTATACGTTCTACGTTATACGTTATACGTTAAACGTTGTACGTTATACGTTATACGTTATACGTTATACGTTATACGTTATACGTTATACGTTATGCGTTATACGTTATACGTTATACGTTATACGTTATACGTTATACATTATACGTTATACGTTATACGTTATACGTTATACGTTATACGTTATACGTTATACGTTCTACGTTATACGTTATACGTTAAACGTTGTACGTTATACGTCATACGTTATACGTTATACGTTATACGTTATACGTTATACGTTATGCGTTATACGTTATACGTTATACGTTATACGTCACGCGTCATACGTTATACGTTATACGTTATACGTTATACGTTATACGTTATACGTTGTACGTTATACGTTCTACGTTATACGTTATACGTTAAACGTTGTACGTTACACGTTATACGTCATACGTTATACGTTATACGTTATACGTTCTACGTGATACGTTATACGTTAAACGTTGTACGTTATACGTTATATGTTATACGTTATACGTTATACGTTATACGCTATGCGTTATACGTTATACGTTATACGTTATACGTTATACGTTATACGTTATACGTTATACGTTATACGTTATACGTTATACGTTATACGTTATACGTTATACGTTATACGTTATACGTTATACGTTATGAGTTATACGTTATCCGTTATACGTTATACGTAATATGTAATACGTCATACGTTTTACGTTAATCGTTATACGTTATACGTTATACGCTATACGTTATACGTTATACGTTATACGTTATACGTTATACGTTATACGTTAGACGCTATACGTTATGCGTTATACGTTATACGTTATACGTTGTACGTTATACGTTATACCTTATACGTTGTACGTTATTCGTTATACGTTATACGTTATACGTTATACGTTATACGTTATACGTTATACGTTATACGTTATACGTTATACGTTAGACGCTATACGTTATGCGTTATAGGTTATACGTTATACGTTATACGTTATACGTTATACGTTATACGTTATACGTTATACGTTATACGTTATACGTTATACGTTATACGTCATAGGTTGTACGTTATACGTTATACGTTATACGTTATACGTTATACGTTATACGTTATACGTTATACTTTATACGTTATACGATATACGTTATACGTTATACTTTCTACGTTATACGTTATACGTTATACGTTATACGTTATACGTTATACGTTATACGTTATACGTTATACGTTATACGTTATACGTTATACGTTCTACGTTATACGTAATACGTTAAACGTTGTACGTTATACGTCATACGTTATACGTTATACGTTATACGTTATACGTTATACGTTATACGTTATACGTTATAAGTTATACCTTATACGTTATACGTTATACGTTATACGTTATACATTAAACGTTATACGTTGAAAGTTGTACGTTATACGTTATACGTTATACGTTATACGTTATACGTTATACGTTATACGTGATACGTTATACGTTATACGTTATACGTTATACGTTATACGTAGTACGACATAGGTTATACGTTATACGTTATACGTTATACGTTATACGTTATACGTAATACGTTATACGTTATACGTTATACGTTATGCGTTATAGGATATACGTTGTACGATATACGTTGTACGTTATACGTTATACGTTATACGTTATACGTTATACGTTATACGTTATACGTTATACGTTATACGTTATACGTTATACGATATACGTTATACGTTATACGTTATACGTTATACGTTATACGTTATAAGTTATACGTTATACTTTATACGTTATACGTTATACGTTATACGTTATACGTTATACGTTATACGTTATAAGGTATACGTTATGCGTTATACGCTATACGTTATACGTTATACATTATACGTTATACGTTATACGTTATGCGTTATACGCTATACGTTATACGTTATACATTATACGTTATACGTTATACGTTATACGTTATACGTTATACGTTATACGTAATATGTAATACGTCATTCGTTTTACGTTAATCGTTGTACGTTATACGTTATACGTTATACGTTATACGTTATACGTTATACGTTATACGTTATACGCAATGCGTTATAGGATATACGTTATACGTTATACGTTGTACGTTATACGTTATACGTAATATGTAATACGTCATACGTTTTACGTTAATCGTTGTACGTTATACGTTATACGCTATACGTTATACGTTATACGTTATACGTTATACGTTATACGTTATACGTTATACGTTATACGTTATACGTTATACGTTATACGTTATACGTTATACGTTATACGTTATACGTTATACGTTATACGTTATACATTATACGTTATACGTTACACGTTATACGTTATACGTTATACGTTATACGTTATACTTTATACGTTATACGTTATACGTTATACGTTATACATTATACGTTATACGTTATACGTTATACGTTATACGTTATACGTTATACGTAGTACGACATAGGTTATACGTTATACGTTATACGTTATACGTTATACGTTATACGTAATACGTTATACGTTATACGTTATACGTTATACATTATACGTTATACGTTACACGTTATACGTTATACGTTATACGTTATGCATTATACGTTATACGTTATACGTTATACGTTATACGTTATACGTTATACGTTATACGTTATACGTTATACGTTATACGTTATACGTTATACGTAATATGTAATACGTCATTCGTTTTACGTTAATCGTTGTACGTTATACGTTATACGCTATACGTTATACGTTATACGTTATACGTTATACGTTATACGTTATACGTTATACGTTATACGTTATACGTTATACGTTATACGTTATACGTTATACGTTATACGTTATACGTTATACGTTATACGTTATACGTAATGCGTTATAGGATATACGTTATACGTTATACGTTGTACGTTATACGTTATACGCTGTACGTTATACGTTATACGTAATATGTAATACGTCATACGTTTTACGTTAATCGTTGTACGTTATACGTTATACGCTATACGTTATACGTTATACATTATACGTTATACGTTATACGTTATAAGTTATACGTTATACGTTATACGTTATACGTTATACGTTATACGTTATACGTTAGACGCTATACGTTATACGTTATACGTTATACGTTATACGTTATACGTTATACGTTATACATTATATGTTATACGTTACACGTTATACGTTATACGTTATACGTTATGCATTATACGTTATACGTTATACGTTATACGTTATACGTTATACGTTATACGTTATACGTTATACGTTATACGTTATACGTTATACGTTATACGTAATATGTAATACGTCATTCGTTTTACGTTAATCGTTGTACGTTATACGTTATACGCTATACGTTATACGTTATACGTTATACGTTATACGTTATACGTTATACGTTATACGTTATACGTTATACGTTATACGTTATACGTTATACGTTATACGTTATACGTTATACGTTATACGTTATACGTTATACGTTATACGTTATACGTTATACGTTATACGTTATAAGTTATACGTTATACGTTATACGTTATACCTTATACGTTATACGTTAGACGCTATACGTTATACGTTATACGTTATACGTTATACGTTATACGTTATACGTTATACATTATACGTTATACGTTATACGTTATACGTTATACGTTATACGTTATACGTTATACGTTATACGTTATACGTTATACGTTGTACGTTATACGTTATACGTAATATGTAATACGTCATACGTTTTACGTTAATCGTTGTACGTTATACGTTATGCGTTATACGTAATACGTTATACGTTATACGTTATACGTTATACGTAATGCGTTATAGGATATACGTTATACGTTATACGTTGTACGTTATACGTTATACGTTGTACGTTATACGTTATACGTAATATGTAATACGTCATACGTTTTACGTTAATCGTTGTACGTTATACGTTATACGCTATACGTTATACGTTATACATTATACGTTATACGTTATAAGGTATACGTTATGCGTTATACGCTATACGTTATGCGTTATAGGATATACGTTATACGTTATACGTTATACGTTATACGTTATCCGTTATACGGTATACGTTATGCGTTATACGTCTGGCGATATACGTTATACGTCATAGGTTATACGTTATACGTTATACGTTATACGTTATACGATCTACGTTATACGTTATACGTTACACGTTATACGTTATACGTTATACGTTACACGTTATACGTTATACGTTATCCGTTCTACGTTATACGTTATACGTTAAACGTTATACGTTATACGTTATACGTTATACGTTATACGTTATAAGTTATACGTTATACGTTATACGTTATACGTTATACGTTATACGTTATACGTTATACGTTATACGTTATACGTTATACGATATACGTTGTACGTTATGCGTTATAGGATATACGTTATACGTTATACGTTGTACGTTATACGTTATACGTTATACGTTATACGTTATACGTTATACGTTATACGTTAAACGTTGTACGTTATACGTTATACGTTATACGTTATACGTTATACGTTATACGTTATACGTTATACGTTATACGTTATACGTTATACGTTATACGTTATACGTTATACGTTATACGTTATACGTTATACGTTATACGTTATACGTTATACGTTATACGTTATACGTTATACGTTATACGTTATACGTTATACGTTATACGTTATACGTTATACGTTATACGTTATACGTTATACGTTATACGTTATACGTTATACGTTATACGTTATACGTTATACGTTATACGTTATACGTTATACGTTATACGTTCTACGTTATACGTTATACGTTAAACGTTGTACGTTATACGTTATACGTTATACGTTACACGTTATACGTTATACGTTATACGTTATGCGTTATACGTTATACGTTATACGTTATACGTTATACTTTATACGTTATACGTTATACGTTATACGTTATACGTTATACGTTATACGTTATACGTCATACGTTATACGTTATACGTTATACGTTATACGTTATACGTTATACGTTATGCGTTATAGGATATACGTTATACGTTATACGTTGTACGTTATACGTTATACGTTATACGTTATACGTTATACGTTAAACGTCGTACGTTATACGTTATACGTTATACGTTATACGTTATACGTTATACGTTATACGTTATACGTTATACGTTATACGTTATACGTTATACGTCATACATTATACGTTATACGTTATACGTTATACGTTATACGTTATACGTTATACGTTATACGTTCTACGTTATACGTTGTACGTTATACGTTATACGTTATACGTTATACGTTAGACGTTGCACGTTATATGTTATACGTTATACGTTATACGCTATACGTTATACGTTATACGTTATACGTTATACTTATACGTTATACGTTATACGTTATACGTTATACGTTATACGTTATACGTTATACGTTATACGTTATACGTTATACGTTATACGTTATACGTTATACGTTATACGTTATACGTTATACGTTATACGTTATACGTTATACGTTATACGTTATACGTTATACGTTATACGTTATACGTTATACGTTATACGTTATACGTTATACGTTATACGTTATACGATATACGTTATACGTTATACGTTATACGTTATACGTTATACGTTATACGTTATAAGTTATACGTTATACTTTATACGTTATACGTTATACGTTATACGTTATACGTTATACGTTATACGTTATAAGGTATACGTTATGCGTTATACTTTATACGTTATACGTTATACGTTATACGTTATACGTTATACGTTATACGTTATAAGGTATACGTTATGCGTTATACGCTATACGTTATACGTTATACATTATACGTTATACGTTATACGTTATGCGTTATACGCTATACGTTATACGTTATACATTATACGTTATACGTTATACGTTATACGTTATACGTTATACGTTATACGTAATATGTAATACGTCATTCGTTTTACGTTAATCGTTGTACGTTATACGTTATACGTTATACGTTATACGTTATACGTTATACGTTATACGCAATGCGTTATAGGATATACGTTATACGTTATACGTTGTACGTTATACGTTATACGTTGTACGTTATACGTTATACGTAATATGTAATACGTCATACGTTTTACGTTAATCGTTGTACGTTATACGTTATACGCTATACGTTATACGTTATACATTATACGTTATACGTTATACGTTATAAGTTATACGTTATACGTTATACGTTATACGTTATACGTTATACGTTAGACGCTATACGTTATACGTTATACGTTATACGTTATACGTTATACGTTATACGTTATACATTATACGTTATACGTTACACGTTATACGTTATACGTTATACGTTATACTTTATACGTTATACGTTATACGTTATACGTTATACATTATACGTTATACGTTATACGTTATACGTTATACGTTATACGTTATACGTAGTACGACATAGGTTATACGTTATACGTTATACGTTATACGTTATACGTTATACGTAATACGTTATACGTTATACGTTATACGTTATACATTATACGTTATACGTTACACGTTATACGTTATACGTTATACGTTATGCATTATACGTTATACGTTATACGTTATACGTTATACGTTATACGTTATACGTTATACGTTATACGTTATACGTTATACGTTATACGTTATACGTAATATGTAATACGTCATTCGTTTTACGTTAATCGTTGTACGTTATACGTTATACGCTATACGTTATACGTTATACGTTATACGTTATACGTTATACGTTATACGTTATACGTTATACGTTATACGTTATACGTTATACGTTATACGTTATACGTTATACGTTATACGTTATACGTTATACGTTATACGTAATGCGTTATAGGATATACGTTATACGTTATACGTTGTACGTTATACGTTATACGCTGTACGTTATACGTTATACGTAATATGTAATACGTCATACGTTTTACGTTAATCGTTGTACGTTATACGTTATACGCTATACGTTATACGTTATACATTATACGTTATACGTTATACGTTATAAGTTATACGTTATACGTTATACGTTATACGTTATACGTTATACGTTATACGTTAGACGCTATACGTTATACGTTATACGTTATACGTTATACGTTATACGTTATACGTTATACATTATATGTTATACGTTACACGTTATACGTTATACGTTATACGTTATGCATTATACGTTATACGTTATACGTTATACGTTATACGTTATACGTTATACGTTATACGTTATACGTTATACGTTATACGTTATACGTTATACGTAATATGTAATACGTCATTCGTTTTACGTTAATCGTTGTACGTTATACGTTATACGCTATACGTTATACGTTATACGTTATACGTTATACGTTATACGTTATACGTTATACGTTATACGTTATACGTTATACGTTATACGTTATACGTTATACGTTATACGTTATACGTTATACGTTATACGTTATACGTTATACGTTATAAGGTATACGTTATGCGTTATACGCTATACGTTATACGTTATACATTATACGTTATACGTTATACGTTATACGTTATACGATATGCGTTATAGGATATACGTTATACGTTATACGTTATACGTTATACGTTATACGTTATACGTTATGCGTTATAGGATATACGTTATACGTTATACGTTGTACGTTATACGTTATACGTTGTACGTTATACGTTATACGTTATACGTTATACGTTATGCGTTATAGGATATACGTTATACGTTATACGTTGTACGTTATACGTTATACGTTATACGTTATACGTTATACGTTAAACGTCGTACGTTATACGTTATACGTTATACGTTATACGTTATACGTTATACGTTATACGTTATACGTTATACGTTATACGTTATACGTTATACGTTATACGTCATACATTATACGTTATACGTTATACGTTATACGTTATACGTTATACGTTATACGTTATACGTTCTACGTTATACGTTGTACGTTATACGTTATACGTTATACGTTATACGTTAGACGTTGCACGTTATATGTTATACGTTATACGTTATACGCTATACGTTATACGTTATACGTTATACGTTATACTTATACGTTATACGTTATACGTTATACGTTATACGTTATGCGTTATACGTTATACGTTATACGTTATACGTTATGCGTTATACGTTATACGTTATACGTTATACGTTATACGTTATACGTTATACGTTATACGTTATACGTTATACGTTATGCGTTATAGGATATACGTTATACGTTATACGTTGTACGTTATACGTTATACGTTATGCGTTATACGTCATGCGATATACGTTATACGTTATACGTTATACGTTATACGTTATACGTTATACATTATACGTTATACGTTATACGTTATACGTTATACGTTATACGTTATACGTTATACGTTATACGTTATACGTTATACGACATACGTTATACGTTATACGTTATACGTTATACGTTATACGTTATACGTTATACGTTATACGTTATACGTTATACGTAATGCGTTATAGGATATACGTTATACGTTATACGTTGTACGTTATACGTTATACGTTGTACGTAATACGTTATACGTAATATGTAATACGTCATACGTTTTACGTTAATCGTTGTACGTTATACGTTATACGCTATACGTTATACGTTATACATTATACGTTATACGTTATACGTTATAAGTTATACGTTATACGTTATACGTTATACGTTATACGTTATACGTTAGACGCTATACGTTATACGTTATACGTTATACGTTATACGTTATACGTTATACGTTATACGTTATACATTATACGTTATACGTTATACGTTATACGTTATACGTTATACGTTATACTTTATACGTTATACGTTATACGTTATACGTTATGCATTATACGTTATACGTTATACGTTATACGTTATACGTTATACGTTATACGTAGTACGACATAGGTTATACGTTATACGTTATACGTTATACGTTATACGTTATACGTTATACGTAATACGTTATACGTTATACGTTATACGTTATGCGTTATAGGATATACGTTGTACGATATACGTTGTACGTTACACGTTATACGTTGTACGTTATACGTTCTACGTTATGCGTTATACGTTAAACGTTGTACGTTATACGTTATTCGTCATACGTTATACGTTATAGGTTATACGTTATACGTTCTACGTTATACGTTATACGTTAAACGCTGTACGTTATACGTTATACGTTCTACGTTATACGTTACACGTTAAACGTTCTACGTTATACGTTATACATTATACGTTATACGTTATACGATATACGTTATGCATTATACGTTATACGTTATACGTTATACGTTATACGTTATACGTTCTACGTTATACGTTATACGTTATACGTTATACGTTATACGTAATATGTAATACGTCATTCGTTTTACGTTAATCGTTGTACGTTATACGTTAAACGCTGTACGTTATACGTTATACGTTCTACGTTATACGTTACACGTTAAACGTTCTACGTTATACGTTATACATTATACGTTATACGTTATACGTTATACGTTATGCATTATACGTTATACGTTATACGTTATACGTTATACGTTATACGTTATACGTTATACGTTATACGTTATACGTTATACGTTATACGTAATATGTAATACGTCATTCGTTTTACGTTAATCGTTGTACGTTATACGTTATACGCTATACGTTATACGTTATACGTTATACGTTATACGTTATACGTTATACGTTATACGTTATACGTTATACGTTATACGTTATACGTTATACGTTATACGTTATACGTTATACGTTATACGTTATACGTTATACGTTATACGTTATACGTTATACGTTATACGTTATACGTTATACGTTATACGTTATACGTTATACGTTATACATTATACGTTATACGTTATACGTTATACGTTATACGTTATACGTCATACGTTATACGTTATACGTTATACGTTATACGTTATACGTTATACGTTATACGATATACGTTATACGTTATACGTTATACGTTATACGTTATACGTTATAAGTTATACGTTATACTTTATACGTTATACGTTATACGTTATACGTTATACGTTATACGTTATACGTTATAAGGTATACGTTATGCGTTATACGCTATACGTTATACGTTATACATTATACGTTATACGTTATACGTTATACGTTATACGATATGCGTTATAGGATATACGTTATACGTTATACGTTATACGTTATACGTTATACGTTATACGTTATACGTTATACGTTATACGTTATACGATATACGTTATACGTTATACGTTATACGTTATACGTTATACGTTATAAGTTATACGTTATACTTTATACGTTATACGTTATACGTTATACGTTATACGTTATACGTTATACGTTATAAGGTATACGTTATGCGTTATACGCTATACGTTATACGTTATACATTATACGTTATACGTTATACGTTATGCGTTATACGCTATACGTTATACGTTATACATTATACGTTATACGTTATACGTTATACGTTATACGTTATACGTTATACGTAATATGTAATACGTCATTCGTTTTACGTTAATCGTTGTACGTTATACGTTATACGTTATACGTTATACGTTATACGTTATACGTTATACGCAATGCGTTATAGGATATACGTTATACGTTATACGTTGTACGTTACACGTTATACGTTGTACGTTATACGTTATACGTAATATGTAATACGTCATACGTTTTACGATAATCGTTGTACGTTATACGTTATACGCTATACGTTATACGTTATACATTATACGTTATACGTTATACGTTATAAGTTATACGTTATACGTTATACGTTATACGTTATACGTTATACGTTAGACGCTATACGTTATACGTTATACGTTATACGTTATACGTTATACGTTATACGTTATACATTATACGTTATACGTTACACGTTATACGTTATACGTTATACGTTATACGTTATACTTTATACGTTATACGTTATACGTTATACGTTATACATTATACGTTATACGTTATACGTTATACGTTATACGTTATACGTTATACGTAGTACGACATAGGTTATACGTTATACGTTATACGTTATACGTTATACGTTATACGTAATACGTTATACGTTATACGTTATACGTTATACATTATACGTTATACGTTACACGTTATACGTTATACGTTATACGTTATGCATTATACGTTATACGTTATACGTTATACGTTATACGTTATACGTTATACGTTATACGTTATACGTTATACGTTATACGTTATACGTTATACGTTATACGTTATACGTAATATGTAATACGTCATTCGTTTTACGTTAATCGTTGTACGTTATACGTTATACGCTATACGTTATACGTTATACGTTATACGTTATACGTTATACGTTATACGTTATACGTTATACGTTATACGTTATACGTTATACGTTATACGTTATACGTTATACGTTATACGTTATACGTTATACGTTATACGTTATACGTTATACGTTATAAGTTATACGTTATACGTTATACGTTATACCTTATACGTTATACGTTAGACGCTATACGTTATACGTTATACGTTATACGTTATACGTTATACGTTATACGTTATACATTATACGTTATACGTTATACGTTATACGTTATACGTTAAACGTTATACGTTATACGTTATACGTTATACGTTATACGTTATACGTTATAAGTTATACGTTATACGTTATACTGTTATACGTTATACGTTATACGTTATACGTTATACGTTATACGTTATACGTTATACGTTATACGTTATACGTTATACATTATACGTTATACGTTATACGTTATACGTTATACGTTATACGTTATACGTTATACGTTATACGTTATAAGGTATACGTTATGCGTTATACGCTATACGTTATACGTTATACATTATACGTTATACGTTATACGTTATACGTTATACGATATGCGTTATAGGATATACGTTATACGTTATACGTTATACGTTATACGTTATACGTTATACGTTATGCGTTATAGGATATACGTTATACGTTATACGTTGTACGTTATACGTTATACGTTGTGCGTTATACGTTATACGTAATATGTAATACGTCATACGTTTTACGTTAATCGTTGTACGTTATACGTTATACGTTATACGTTATACGTTATACGTTATACGTTATACGTTATACGTAATGCGTTATAGGATATACGTTATACGTTATACGTTGTACGTTATACGTTATACGTTGTACGTTATACGTTATACGTAATATGTAATACGTCATACGTTTTACGTTAATCGTTGTACGTTATACGTTATACGCTATACGTTATACGTTATACATTATACGTTATACGTTATACGTTATAAGTTATACGTTATACGTTATACGTTATACGTTATACGTTATACGTTAGACGCTATACGTTATACGTTATACGTTATACGTTATACGTTATACGTTATACGTTATACATTATACGTTATACGTTACACGTTATACGTTATACGTTATACGTTATACTTTATACGTTATACGTTATACGTTATACGTTATACATTATACGTTATACGTTATACGTTATACGTTATACGTTATACGTTATACGTAGTACGACATAGGTTATACGTTATACGTTATACGTTATACGTTTTACGTTATACGTAATACGTTATACGTTATACGTTATACGTTATGCGTTATAGGATATACGTTATACGTTATACGTTGTACGTTACACGTTATACGTTGTACGTTATACGTTCTACGTTATGCGTTATACGTTAAACGTTGTACGTTATACGTTATTCGTCATACGTTATACGTTATACGTTATACGTTATACGTTCTACGCTATACGTTATACGTTAAACGTTGTACGTTATACGTTATACGTTCTACGTTATACGTTATACGTAGTACGACATAGGTTATACGTTATACGTTATACGTTATACGTTATACGTTATACGTAATGCGTTATAGGATATACGTTATACGTTATACGTTGTACGTTATACGTTATACGTTGTACGTTATACGTTATACGTAATATGTAATACGTCATACGTTTTACGTTAATCGTTGTACGTTATACGTTATACGCTATACGTTATACGTTATACATTATACGTTATACGTTATACGTTATATGTTATACGTTATACGTTATACGTTATACGTTATACGTTATACGTTAGACGCTATACGTTATACGTTATACGTTATACGTTATACGTTATACGTTATACGTTATACATTATACGTTATACGTTACACGTTATACGTTATACGTTATACGTTATACTTTATACGTTATACGTTATACGTTATACGTTATACATTATACGTTATACGTTATACGTTATACGTTATACGTTATACGTTATACGTAGTACGACATAGGTTATACGTTATACGTTATACGTTATACGTTATACGTTATACGTAATACGTTATACGTTATACGTTATACGTTATGCGTTATAGGATATACGTTATACGTTATACGTTGTACGTTACACGTTATACGTTGTACGTTATACGTTCTACGTTATGCGTTATACGTTAAACGTTGTACGTTATACGTTATTCGTCATACGTTATACGTTATACGTTATACGTTATACGTTCTACGCTATACGTTATACGTTAAACGTTGTACGTTATACGTTATACGTTCTACGTTATACGTTACACGTTAAACTTTCTACGTTATACGTTATACATTATACGTTATACGTTATACGTTATACGTTATGCATTATACGTTATACGTTATACGTTATACGTTATACGTTATACGTTATACGTTATACGTTATACGTTATACGTTATACGTTATACGTTATACGTTATACGTTATACGTTATACGTAATACGTAATACGTCATTCGTTTTACGTTAATCGTTGTACGTTTTACGTTATACGCTATACGTTATACGTTATACGTTATACGTTATACGTTATACGTTATACGTTATACGTTATACGCTATACGTTATACGTTATGCGTTATACGTTATACGTTATACGTTATACGTTATACGTTATACGTTGTACGTTATACGTTATACGTTACACGTTATAAGTTATACGTTATACGTTATACGTTATACCTTATACGTTATACGTTAGACGCTATACGTTATACGTTATACGTTATACGTTATACGTTATACGTTATACGTTATACATTATACGTTATACGTTATACGTTATACGTTATACGTTATACGTTATACGTTATACGTTATACGTTATACGTTATACGTTATACGTTATACGTTATACGTTATACGTTATACGTTATACGTTATACGTTATACGTTATACGTTATACGTTATACGTTATACGTTATACGTTATACGTAATACGTTATAAGTTATACGTTATACGTTATACTGTTATACGTTATACGTTATACGTTATACGTTATACGTTATACGTTATACGTTATACGTTATACGTTATACGTTATACGTTATATGTTATACATTATACGTTATACGTTATACGTTATACGTTATACGTTATACGTTATACGTTATACGTTATACGTTATACGTTATACGTTATAAGGTATACGTTATGCGTTATACGCTATACGTTATACGTTATACATTATACGTTATACGTTATACGTTTTACGTTATACGATATGCGTTATAGGATATACGTTATACGTTATACGTTATACGTTATACGTTATACGTTATACGTTATACGTTATGCGTTATAGCATATACGTTATACGTTATACGTTGTACGTTATACGCTATACGTTGTACGTTATACGTTACACGTAATATGTAATACGTCATACGTTTTACGTTAATCGTTGTACGTTATACGTTATACGCTATACGTTATACGTTATACATTATACGTTATACGTTATACGTTATACGTTATACGTTATACGTTATACGTTATACGTTATACGACATACGTTATACGTTATGCGTTATACGTTATACGTTATACGTTATACGTTATACGTTATACGTTATACGTTATGCGTTATAGGATATACGTTATACGTTATACGTTGTACGTTATACGTTATACGTAATATGTAATACGTCATACGTTTTACGTTAATCGTTGTACGTTATACGTTATACGCTATACGTTATACGTTATACATTATACGTTATACGTTATACGTTATAAGTTATACGTTATACGTTATACGTTATACGTTATACGTTATACGTTAGACGCTATACGTTATACGTTATACGTTATACGTTATGCGTTATACGTTATACGTTATACGTTATACGTTATACGTTATACGTTATACGTTATACATTATACGTTATACGTTATACGTTATACGTTATACGTTATACGTTATACGTTATACGTTATACGTTATACGTTATACGTTATAAGGTATACGTTATGCGTTATACGCTATACGTTATACGTTATACATTATACGTTATACGTTATACGTTATACTTTATACGATATGCGTTATAGGATATACGTTATACGTTATACGTTGTACGTTATACGTTATACGTTATGCGTTATACGTCATGCGATATACGTTATACGTTATACGTTATACGTTATACGTTATACGTTATACATTATACGTTATACGTTATACGTTATACGTTATACGTTATACGTTATACGTTATACGTTATACGTTATACGTTATACGTTATACGTTATACGTTATACGTTATACGTTATACGTTATACGTTATACGTTATACGTTATACGTTATACGTTATACGTTATACGTTATACGTTATATGTTATACGTTATACGTTATACGTTATACGTTATACGTTATACGTTATGCGTTATAGGATATACGTTATACGTTATACGTTGTACGTTATACGTTATACGTTATACGTTATACGTTATACGTTATACGTTAAACGTTGTACGTTATACGTTATACGTTATACGTTATACGTTATACGTTATACGTTATACGTTATACGTTATACGTAATACGTTATAAGTTATACGTTATACGTTATACTGTTATACGTTATACGTTATACGTTATACGTTATACGTTATACGCTATACGTTATGCGTTATACGTTATACGTTATACGTTATACGTTATACGTTATACGTTATACGTTATACGTTATACGTTATACGTTATAAGTTATACGTTATACGTTATACGTTATACCTTATACGTTATACGTTAGACGCTATACGTTATACGTTATACGTTATACGTTATACGTTATACGCTATACGTTATACATTATACGTTATACGTTATACGTTATACGTTATACGTTATACGTTATACGTTATACGTTATACGTTATACGTTATACGTTATACGTTATACGTTATACATTATACGTTATACGTTATACGTTATACGTTATACGTTATACGTTATACGTTATACGTTATACGTAATACGTTATAAGTTATACGTTATACGTTATACTGTTATACGTTATACGTTATACGTTATTCGTTATACGTTATACGTTATACGTTATACGTTATACGTTATACGTTATATGTTATACATTATACGTTATACGTTATACGTTATACGTTATACGTTATACGTTATACGTTATACGTTATACGTTATAAGGTATACGTTATGCGTTATACGCTATACGTTATACGTTATACATTATACGTTATACGTTATACGTTATACGTTTTACGTTATACGATATGCGTTATAGGATATACGTTATACGTTATACGTTATACGTTATACGTTATACGTTATACGTTATGCGTTATAGGATATACGTTATACGTTATACGTTGTACGTTATACGCTATACGTTGTACGTTATACGTTATACGTAATATGTAATACGTCATACGTTTTACGTTAGTCGTTGTACGTTATACGTTATACGCTATACGTTATACGTTATACATTATACGTTATACGTTATACGTTATACGTTGTACGTTATACGTTATACGTTATACGTTATACGACATACGTTATACGTTATACGTTATACGTTATACGTTATACGTTATACGTTATACGTTATACGTTATACGTTATACGTTATTCGTTATGCGTTATAGGATATACGTTATACGTTATACGTTGTACGTTATACGTTATACGTAATATGTAATACGTCATACGTTTTACGTTAATCGTTGTACGTTATACGTTATACGCTATACGTTATACGTTATACATTATACGTTATACGTTATACGTTATAAGTTATACGTTATACGTTATACGTTATACGTTATACGTTATACGTTAGACGCTATACGTTATACGTTATACGTTGTACGTTATGCGTTATACGTTATACGTTATACATTATACGTTATACGTTATACGTTATACGTTATACGTTATACGTTATACGTTATACGTTATACGTTATACGTTATACATTATACGTTATACGTTATACGTTATACGTTATACGTTATACGTTATACGTTATACGTTATACGTAATACGTTATAAGTTATACGTTATACGTTATACTGTTATACGTTATACGTTATACGTTATACGTTATACGTTATACGTTATACGTTATACGTTATACGTTATGCGTTATACGTTATACGTCATACGTTATACGTTATACGTTATACATTATACGTTATACGTTATACGTTATACGTTATACGTTATACGTTATACGTTATACGTTATACGTTATAGGTTATACGTTATACGTTATACGTTATACGTTATACGTTATACGTTATACGTTATACGTAATATGTAATACGTCATACGTTTTACGTTAATCGTTGTACGTTATACGTTATACGCTATACGTTATACGTTATACATTATACGTTATACGTTATACGTTATAAGTTATACGTTATACGTTATACGTTATACGTTATACGTTATACGTTAGACGCTATACGTTATACGTTATACGTTATACGTTATACGCTATACGTTATGCGTTATACGTTATACGTTATACGTTATACGTTATACGTTATACGTTATACGTTATACGTTATACGTTATACGTTATAAGTTATACGTTATACGTTATACGTTATACCTTATACGTTATACGTTAGACGCTATACGTTATACGTTATACGTTATACGTTATACGTTATACGCTATACGTTATACATTATACGTTATACGTTATACGTTATACGTTATACGTTATACGTTATACGTTATACGTTATACGTTATACGTTATACGTTATACGTTATACGTTATACATTATACGTTATACGTTATACGTTATACGTTATACGTTATACGTTATACGTTATACGTTATACGTAATACGTTATAAGTTATACGTTATACGTTATACTGTTATACGTTATACGTTATACGTTATTCGTTATACGTTATACGTTATACGTTATACGTTATACGTTATACGTTATATGTTATACATTATACGTTATACGTTATACGTTATACGTTATACGTTATACGTTATACGTTATACGTTATACGTTATAAGGTATACGTTATGCGTTATACGCTATACGTTATACGTTATACATTATACGTTATACGTTATACGTTATACGTTTTACGTTATACGATATGCGTTATAGGATATACGTTATACGTTATACGTTATACGTTATACGTTATACGTTATACGTTATGCGTTATAGGATATACGTTATACGTTATACGTTGTACGTTATACGCTATACGTTGTACGTTATACGTTATACGTAATATGTAATACGTCATACGTTTTACGTTAGTCGTTGTACGTTATACGTTATACGCTATACGTTATACGTTATACATTATACGTTATACGTTATACGTTATACGTTGTACGTTATACGTTATACGTTATACGTTATACGACATACGTTATACGTTATACGTTATACGTTATACGTTATACGTTATACGTTATACGTTATACGTTATACGTTATACGTTATTCGTTATGCGTTATAGGATATACGTTATACGTTATACGTTGTACGTTATACGTTATACGTAATATGTAATACGTCATACGTTTTACGTTAATCGTTGTACGTTATACGTTATACGCTATACGTTATACGTTATACATTATACGTTATACGTTATACGTTATAAGTTATACGTTATACGTTATACGTTATACGTTATACGTTATACGTTAGACGCTATACGTTATACGTTATACGTTGTACGTTATGCGTTATACGTTATACGTTATACATTATACGTTATACGTTATACGTTATACGTTATACGTTATACGTTATACGTTATACGTTATACGTTATACGTTATACATTATACGTTATACGTTATACGTTATACGTTATACGTTATACGTTATACGTTATACGTTATACGTAATACGTTATAAGTTATACGTTATACGTTATACTGTTATACGTTATACGTTATACGTTATACGTTATACGTTATACGTTATACGTTATACGTTATACGTTATGCGTTATACGTTATACGTCATACGTTATACGTTATACGTTATACATTATACGTTATACGTTATACGTTATACGTTATACGTTATACGTTATACGTTATACGTTATACGTTATAGGTTATACGTTATACGTTATACGTTATACGTTATACGTTATACGTTATACGTTATACGTAATATGTAATACGTCATACGTTTTACGTTAATCGTTGTACGTTATACGTTATACGCTATACGTTATACGTTATACATTATACGTTATACGTTATACGTTATAAGTTATACGTTATACGTTATACGTTATACGTTATACGTTATACGTTAGACGCTATACGTTATACGTTATACGTTATACGTTATGCGTTATACGTTATACGTTATACATTATACGTTATACGTTATACGTTATACGTTATACGTTATACGTTATACGTTATACGTTATACGTTATACGTTATACATTATACGTTATACGTTATACGTTATACGTTTTACGTTATACGTTATACGTTATACGTTATACGTAATACGTTATAAGTTATACGTTATACGTTATACTGTTATACGTTATACGTTATACGTTATACGTTATACGTTATACGTTATACGTTATGCGTTATACGTTATACGTCATACGTTATACGTTATACGTTATACATTATACGTTATACGTTATACGTTATACGTTATACGTTATACGTTATACGTTATACGTTATACGTTATACGTTATACGTTATACGTTATACGTTATACGTTATACGTTATACGTTATACGTTATACGTTATACGTTATACGTTATACGTTATACGTTATACGTTATACGTTATACGTTATACGTTATACGTTATACGTTATACGTTATACGTTATACGTTATACGTTATACGTTATACGTTATACGTTATACGTTATACGTTATACGTTATACGTTATACGTTATACGTTATACGTTATACGTTATAAGGTATACGTTATGCGTTATACGCTATACGTTATACGTTATACATTATACGTTATACGTTATACGTTATACTTTATACGATATGCGTTATAGGATATACGTTATACGTTATACGTTGTACGTTATACGTTATACGTTATGCGTTATACGTCATGCGATATACTTTATACGTTATACGTTATACGTTATACGTTATACGTTATACATTATACGTTATACGTTATACGTTATACGTTATACGTTATACGTTATACGTTATACGTTATACGTTATACGTTATACGTAATATGTAATACGTCATACGTTATACGTTACACGTTATACGTTATACGTTATACGTTATACGTTATACGTTATACGTTATACGTTATACGTTATACGTTATACGTTATACGTTATACGTTATACGTTATACGTTATACGTTATACGTTATACGTTATACGTTATACGTTATACGTTATACGTTATACGTTATACGTTATACGTTATACGTTATACGTTATACGTTATACGTTATAAGTTATACGTTATACGTTATACGTTATACGTTATACGTTATACGTTATACGTTATACGTTATGCGTTATAGGATATACGTTATACGTTATACGTTGTACGTTATACGTTATACGTTGTACGTTATACGTTATACGTTATACGTTATACGTTATACGTTTTGCGTTATAGGATATACGTTATACGTTATACGTTGTACGTTATACGTTATACGTTATACGTTATACGTTATACGTTAAACGTTGTACGTTATACGTTATACGTTATACGTTATACGTTATACGTTATACGTTATACGTTATACGTTATACGTTGTACGTTATACGTTATACGTTATACGTTATACGTTATACGTTATACGTTAAACGTTGTACGTTATACGTTATACGTTATACGTTATACGTTATACGTTATAGGTTATACGTTATACGTTATACGTTGTACGTTATACGTTATACGTTATACGTTATACGTCATACGTTATACGTTATACGTTATACGTTATACGCTATACGTTATACGTTATACGTTATACGTTATACGTTATACGTTATACGTTATACGTTATACGTTATACGTTGTACGTTATACGTTATACGTTATACGTTATACGTTAGACGTTGTACGTTATACGTTATACGTTATACGTTATACGCTATACGTTATACGTTATACGTTATACGTTATACGTTATACGTTATACGTTATACGTTATACGTCATGCGATATACGTTATACGTTATTCGTTATACGGTATACGTTAAACGTTGTACGTTATACGTTATACGTTATACGTTATACGTTATACGTTAGACGTTATACGTTATACGTTATATGTTATACGATATACGTTATACGTTATACGTTATACGTTATACGTTATACGTTATACGTTATACGTTACACGTTAAACGTTACACGTTATACGTTATACGTTATACGGTATACGTTATGCGTTGTACGCTATACGTTATGCGTTATAGGATATACGTTATGCGTTATAGGATATACGTTATACTATACTAAATACGTTGTACGTTATACGTTATACGTTATGCGTTATACGTCATGCGATATACGTTATACGTTATTCGTTATACGGTATACGTTAGACGTTATACGTTATACGATCCACGTTATACGTTATACGTTATACGCTATACGTTATACGTTATACGTTATACGTTATACGTTATACGTTATACGTAATGCGTTATAGGATATACGTTATACGTTATACGTTATACGTTATGCGTTATACGTTATACGTCATACGTTATACGTTATGCGTTATAGGATATACGTTATACGTTATACGTTGTACGTTATACGTTATACTTTGTACGTTATACGTTCAACGTTATACGTTATACGTTAAACGTTGTACGTTATACGTTATTCGTCATACGTTATACGTTATACGTTATACGTTATACGTTCTACGTTATACGTTATACGTTAAACGTTGTACGTTATACGTTATACGTTATACGTTATACGTTATACGTTATACGTTATACGTTATGCGTTATACGTTATACGTTATACGTTATACGTTATACGTTATACGTTATACGTTATACGTTATACGTTATACGTAATATGTAATATGTCATACGTTATACGTTATACGTTATACGTTATACGTTATACGTTATACGTTATACGTTATACGTTATACGTTATACGTTATACGTTATACGTTATACGTTATACGTTATACGTTATACGTTATACGTTATACGTTATACGTTATACGTTATACGTTATACGTTATACGTTATACGTTATACGTTATACGTTATACGTTATACGTTATACGTTATACGTTATGCGTTATAGGATATACGTTATACGTTATACGTTGTACGTTATACGTTATACGTTATACGTTATACGTTATACGTTAAACGTTGTACGTTATACGTTATACGTTATACGTTATACGTTATACGTTATACGTTATACGTTATACGTTATACGTTGTACGTTATACGTTATACGTTATACGTTATACGTCATACGTTATACGTTATACGTTATACGTTATACGCTATACGTTATACGTTATACGTTATACGTTATACGTTATACGTTATACGTTATACGTTATACGTTATACGTTGTACGTTATACGTTATACGTTATACGTTATACGTTAGACGTTGTAGGTTATACGTTATACGTTATACGTTATACGCTATACGTTATACGTTATACGTTATACGTTATACGTTATACGTTATACATTATACGTTATACGTTATACGTTATACGTTATACGTTATACGTTATACGTTAGACGTTATACGTTATACGTTATATGTTATACGATATACGTTATACGTTATACGTTATACGTTATACGTTATACGTTATACGTTACACGTTAAACGTTACACGTTATACGTTATACGTTATACGGTATACGTTATGCGTTGTACGCTATACGTTATGCGTTATAGGATATACGTTATGCGTTATAGGATATACGTTATACTATACTAAATACGTTGTACGTTATACGTTATACGTTATGCGTTATACGTCATGCGATATACGTTATACGTTATTCGTTATACGGTATACGTTAGACGTTGTACGTTATACGTTATACGTTATACGTTATACGTTATACGTTATACGTTAGACGTTATACGTTATACGTTATATGTTATACGATATACGTTATACGTTATACGTTATACGTTATACGTTATACGTTATACGTTACACGTTAAACGTTACACGTTATACGTTATACGTTATACGGTATACGTTATGCGTTGTACGCTATACGTTATGCGTTATAGGATATACGTTATGCGTTATAGGATATACGTTATACTATACTAAATACGTTGTACGTTATACGTTATACGTTATGCGTTATAGGATATACGTTATACGTTATACGTTATACGTTATACGTTATACGTCATACGTTATACGTTATGCGTTATAGGATATACGTTATACGTTATACGTTGTACGTTATACGTTATACGTTGTACGTTATACGTTCAACGTTATACGTTATACGTTAAACGTTGTACGTTATACGTTATTCGTCATACGTTATACGTTATACGTTATACGTTATACGTTCTACGTTATACGTTATACGTTAAACGTTGTACGTTATACGTTATACGTTATACGTTATACGTTATACGTTATACGTTATACGTTATGCGTTATACGTTATACGTTATACGTTATACGTTATACGTTATACGTTATACGTTATACGTTATACGTTATACGTTATACGTTATACGTAATATGTAATATGTCATAGGTTATACGTTATACGTTATACGTTATACGTTATACGTTATACGTTATACGTTATACGTTATACGTTATACGTTATACGTTATAGGTTATACGTTATACGTTATACGTTATACGTTATACGATCCACGTTATACGTTATACGTTATACGTTATACGTTATACGTTATACGTTATACGTTATACGTTATACGTTATACGTTATACGTTATACGTTATACGTTATACGTTATACGTTATACGTTATACGTTATACGTTATACGTTATACGTTATACGTTATACGTTATACGTTATGCGTTATAGGATATACGTTATACGTTATACGTTGTACGTTATACGTTATACGTTATACGTTATACGTTATACGTTATACGTTAAACGTTGTACGTTATACGTTATACGTTATACGTTATACGTTATACGTTATACGTTATACGTTATACGTTATACGTTGTACGTTGTACGTTATACGTTATACGTTATACGTTATACGTCATACGTTATACGTTATACGTTATACGTTATACGTTATACGTTATACGTTATACGTTATACGTTATACGTTATACGTTATACGTTATACGTTATACGTTATACGTTGTACGTTATACGTTATACGTTATACGTTATACGTTAGACGTTGTACGTTATACGTTATACGTTATACGTTATACGCTATACGTTATACGTTATACGTTATACGTTATACGTTATACGTTATACGTTATACGTCATGCGATATACGTTATACGTTATTCGTTATACGGTATACGTTAAACGTTGTACGTTATACGTTATACGTTATACGTTATACGTTATACGTTATACGTTATACGTTAGACGTTATACGTTATACGTTATATGTTATACGATATACGTTATACGTTATACGTTATACGTTATACGTTATACGTTATACGTTACACGTTAAACGTTACACGTTATACGTTATACGTTATACGGTATACGTTATGCGTTGTACGCTATACGTTATGCGTTATAGGATATACGTTATGCGTTATAGGATATACGTTATACTATACTAAATACGTTGTACGTTATACGTTATACGTTATGCGTTATACGTCATGCGATATACGTTATACGTTATTCGTTATACGGTATACGTTAGACGTTGTACGTTATACGTTATACGTTATACGTTATACGTTATACGTTATACGTTATACGATATACGTTATACGTTATACGTTATACGTTATACGTTATACTGTTATACGTTATACGTTATACGTTATACGTTATACGTTATACGTTATACGTTATACGTTATACGTTATACGTTACACGTTATACGCTGCACGTTATACGTTACACGTTATACGTTATACGTTATACGGTATACGTTATACGTTATACGTTATACGTTGTACGTTATACGTTCTACGTTATACGTTATACGTTATACGTTATACGTTATACGTTATACGTTATACGTTATACGTTATACGTTATACGTTATACGTTATACGTTATACGTTATACGTTATACGTTATACGTTATACGTTATACGTTATACGTTATACGTTATACGTTACACGTTATACGTTATCCGTTCTACGTTATACGTTATACGTTAAACGTTGTACGTTATACGTTATACGTTATACGTTATACGTTGTACGTTATACGTTATACGTTATACGTTATACGTTATACGTTATACGTTATACGTTATACGTTATACGTTGTACGTTATACGTTGTACGTTATACGTTATACGTTATACGTTATACGTTATACGTTATACGTTATACGTTATACGTTATACGTTATACGTTATACGTTATACGTTATGCGTTATAGGATATACGTTATACGTTATACGTTGTACGTTATACGTTATACGTTATACGTTATACGTTATACGTTATACGTTATACGTTAAACGTTGTACGTTATACGTTATACGTTATACGTTATACGTTATACGTTATACGTTATACGTGATACGTTATACGTTGTACGTTATACGTTATATGTTATACGTTATACGTCATACGTTATACGTTATACGTTATACGTTATACGTTATACGTTATACGTTATACGTTATACGTTATACGTTATACGTTATACGTTGTACGTTATACGTTATACGTTATACGTTATGCGTTAGACGTTGTACGTTATACGTTATTCGTTATACGTTATACGCTATACGTTATACGTTATGCGTTATACATTATACGTTATACGTTATACGTCATGCGATATACGTTATACGTTATTCGTTATACGGTATACGTTAAACGTTGTACGTTATGCGTTATACGTTATACGTTATACGTTATACGTTATACGTTATACGTTATACGTTATACGTTATACGTTATACGTTATACGTTGTACGTTGTACGTTATACGTTATACGTTATACGTTATACATTATATGTTATACGTTATACGTTATACGTTATACGTTATACGTTATACGTTATACGTTATACGTTATACGTTAGACGTTATACGTTATACGTTCTACGTTCTACGTTCTACGTTATACGTTATACGTTATACGTTATACGTTATACGTTATACGTTATACGTTATACGTTATACGTTATACGTTATACGTTATACGTTATGCGTTATAGGATATACGTTATACGTTATACGTTGTACGTTATACGTTATACGTTATACGTTATACGTTATACGTTATACGTTAAACGTTGTACGTTATACGTTATACGTTATACGTTATACGTTATACGTTATACGTTATACGTTATACGTTATACGTTGTACGTTGTACGTTATACGTTATACGTTATACGTTATACGTCATACGTTATACGTTATACGTTATACGTTATACGTTATACGTTATACGTTATACGTTATACGTTATACGTTATACGTTATACGTTATACGTTATACGTTATACGTTGTACGTTATACGTTATACGTTATACGTTATACGTTAGACGTTGTACGTTATACGTTATACGTTATACGTTATACGCTATACGTTATACGTTATACGTTATACGTTATACGTTATACGTTATACGTTATACGTCATGCGATATACGTTATACGTTATTCGTTATACGGTATACGTTAAACGTTGTACGTTATACGTTATACGTTATACGTTATACGTTATACGTTATACGTTATACGTTAGACGTTATACGTTATACGTTATATGTTATACGATATACGTTATACGTTATACGTTATACGTTATACGTTATACGTTATACGTTACACGTTAAACGTTACACGTTATACGTTATACGTTATACGGTATACGTTATGCGTTGTACGCTATACGTTATGCGTTATAGGATATACGTTATGCGTTATAGGATATACGTTATACTATACTAAATACGTTGTACGTTATACGTTATACGTTATGCGTTATACGTCATGCGATATACGTTATACGTTATTCGTTATACGGTATACGTTAGACGTTGTACGTTATACGTTATACGTTATACGTTATACGTTATACGTTATACGTTATACGATATACGTTATACGTTATACGTTATACGTTATACGTTATACTGTTATACGTTATACGTTATACGTTATACGTTATACGTTATACGTTATACGTTATACGTTATACGTTACACGTTATACGCTACACGTTATACGTTACACGTTATACGTTATACGTTATACGGTATACGTTATACGTTATACGTTATACGTTGTACGTTATACGTTCTACGTTATACGTTATACGTTATACGTTATACGTTATACGTTATACGTTATACGTTATACGTTATACGTTATACGTTATACGTTATACGTTATACGTTATACGTTATACGTTATACGTTATACGTTATACGTTATACGTTATACGTTATACGTTATACGTTATACGTTACACGTTATACGTTATACGTTATCCGTTCTACGTTATACGTTATACGTTAAACGTTGTACGTTATACGTTATACGTTATACGTTATACGTTGTACGTTATACGTTATACGTTATACGTTATACGTTATACGTTATACGTTATACGTTATACGTTATACGTTATACGTTATACGTTGTACGTTATACGTTATACGTTATACGTTATACGTTATACGTTATACGTTATACGTTATACGTTATACGTTATACGTTATACGTTATACGTTATGCGTTATAGGATATACGTTATACGTTATACGTTGTACGTTATACGTTATACGTTATACGTTATACGTTATACGTTATACGTTATACGTTAAACGTTGTACGTTATACGTTATACGTTATACGTTATACGTTATACGTTATACGTTATACGTGATACGTTATACGTTGTACGTTATACGTTATATGTTATACGTTATACGTCATACGTTATACGTTATACGTTATACGTTATACGTTATACGTTATACGTTATACGTTATACGTTATACGTTATACGTTATACGTTGTACGTTATACGTTATACGTTATACGTTATGCGTTAGACGTTGTACGTTATACGTTATTCGTTATACGTTATACGCTATACGTTATACGTTATACGTTATACGTTATACGTTATACGTTATACGTCATGCGATATACGTTATACGTTATTCGTTATACGGTATACGTTAAACGTTGTACGTTATACGTTATACGTTATACGTTATACGTTATACGTTATACGTTATACGTTAGACGTTATACGTTATACGTTATATGTTATACGATATACGTTATACGTTATACGTTATACGTTATACGTTATACGTTATACGTTACACGTTAAACGTTACACGTTATACGTTATACGTTATACGGTATACGTTATGCGTTGTACGCTATACGTTATGCGTTATAGGATATACGTTATGCGTTATAGGATATACGTTATACTATACTAAATACGTTGTACGTTATACGTTATACGTTATGCGTTATACGTCATGCGATATACGTTATACGTTATTCGTTATACGGTATACGTTAGACGTTGTACGTTATACGTTATACGTTATACGTTATACGTTATACGTTATACGTTATACGATATACGTTATACGTTATACGTTATACGTTATACGTTATACTGTTATACGTTATACGTTATACGTTATACGTTATACGTTATACGTTATACGTTATA
The DNA here is from genome assembly GCF_051014685.1 of Ptiloglossa arizonensis. Classification (NCBI taxonomy): domain Eukaryota; kingdom Metazoa; phylum Arthropoda; class Insecta; order Hymenoptera; family Colletidae; genus Ptiloglossa; species Ptiloglossa arizonensis. The sequence goes on along the minus strand of NW_027478741.1, from coordinate 163,167 downwards.
CGTTATACGTTACACGTTATACGCTACACGTTATACGTTACACGTTATACGTTATACGTTATACGGTATACGTTATACGTTATACGTTATACGTTGTACGTTATACGTTCTACGTTATACGTTATACGTTATACGTTATACGTTATACGTTATACGTTATACGTTATACGTTATACGTTATACGTTATACGTTATACGTTATACGTTATACGTTATACGTTATACGTTATACGTTATACGTTATACGTTATACGTTATACGTTATACGTTATACGTTACACGTTATACGTTATACGTTATCCGTTCTACGTTATACGTTATACGTTAAACGTTGTACGTTATACGTTATACGTTATACGTTATACGTTGTACGTTATACGTTATACGTTATACGTTATACGTTATACGTTATACGTTATACGTTATACGTTATACGTTATACGTTATACGTTGTACGTTATACGTTATACGTTATACGTTATACGTTATACGTTATACGTTATACGTTATACGTTATACGTTATACGTTATACGTTATACGTTATGCGTTATAGGATATACGTTATACGTTATACGTTGTACGTTATACGTTATACGTTATACGTTATACGTTATACGTTATACGTTATACGTTAAACGTTGTACGTTATACGTTATACGTTATACGTTATACGTTATACGTTATACGTTATACGTGATACGTTATACGTTGTACGTTATACGTTATATGTTATACGTTATACGTCATACGTTATACGTTATACGTTATACGTTATACGTTATACGTTATACGTTATACGTTATACGTTATACGTTATACGTTATACGTTGTACGTTATACGTTATACGTTATACGTTATGCGTTAGACGTTGTACGTTATACGTTATTCGTTATACGTTATACGCTATACGTTATACGTTATGCGTTATACATTATACGTTATACGTTATACGTCATGCGATATACGTTATACGTTATTCGTTATACGGTATACGTTAAACGTTGTACGTTATGCGTTATACGTTATACGTTATACGTTATACGTTATACGTTATACGTTATACGTTATACGTTATACGTTATACGTTATACGTTGTACGTTGTACGTTATACGTTATACGTTATACGTTATACATTATATGTTATACGTTATACGTTATACGTTATACGTTATACGTTATACGTTATACGTTATACGTTATACGTTAGACGTTATACGTTATACGTTCTACGTTCTACGTTCTACGTTATACGTTATACGTTATACGTTATAAGGTATACGTTATGCGTTATACGCTATACGTTATGCGTTATAGGATATACGTTATACGTTATACGTTATACGTTATACGTTATACGTTATGTGTTATACGTTATACGTTATACGTTATACGTTATACGTTATACGTTATACGTTATACGTTATACGTTATACGTTATACGTTATACGTTATACGTTATACGTTATACGTTATACGTTATACGTTATACGTTATACGTTATACGTTATACGTTATACGTTATACGTTATACGTTATACGTTATACGTTATACGTTATACGTTATACGTTATACGTTATACGTTATACGTTATACGTTATACGTTATACGTTATACGTTATACGTTAAACGTTGTACGTTATACGTTATACGTTATACGTTATACGTTATACGTTATACGTTATAGGTTGTACGTTATACGTTATACGTTATACGTTATACGATCCACGTTATACGTTATACGTTATACGCTATACGTTATACGTTATACGTTATACGTTATACGTTATACGTAATGCGTTATAGGATATACGTTATACGTTATACGTTATACGTTATACGTTATACGTCATACGTTATACGTTATGCGTTATAGGATATACGTTATACGTTATACGTTGTACGTTATACGTTATACGTTGTACGTTATACGTTCAACGTTATACGTTATACGTTAAACGTTGTACGTTATACGTTATTCGTCATACGTTATACGTTATACGTTATACGTTATACGTTCTACGTTATACGTTATACGTTAAACGTTGTACGTTATACGTTATACGTTATACGTTATACGTTATACGTTATACGTTATACGTTATGCGTTATACGTTGTACGTTATACGTTATACGTTATACGTTATACGTTATACGTTATACGTTATACGTTATACGTTATACGTTATACGTAATATGTAATATGTCATAGGTTATACGTTATACGTTATACGTTATACGTTATACGTTATACGTTATACGTTATACGTTATACGTTATACGTTATACGTTATAGGTTATACGTTATACGTTATACGTTATACGTTATACGATCCACGTTATACGTTATACGTTATACGTTATACGTTATACGTTATACGTTATACGTTATACGTTATACGTTATACGTTATACGTTATACGTTATACGTTATACGTTATACGTTATACGTTATACGTTATACGTTATACGTTATACGTTATACGTTATACGTTATACGTTATACGTTATGCGTTATAGGATATACGTTATACGTTATACGTTGTACGTTATACGTTATACGTTATACGTTATACGTTATACGTTATACGTTAAACGTTGTACGTTATACGTTATACGTTATACGTTATACGTTATACGTTATACGTTATACGTTATACGTTATACGTTGTACGTTGTACGTTATACGTTATACGTTATACGTTATACGTCATACGTTATACGTTATACGTTATACGTTATACGTTATACGTTATACGTTATACGTTATACGTTATACGTTATACGTTATACGTTATACGTTATACGTTATACGTTGTACGTTATACGTTATACGTTATACGTTATACGTTAGACGTTGTACGTTATACGTTATACGTTATACGTTATACGCTATACGTTATACGTTATACGTTATACGTTATACGTTATACGTTATACGTTATACGTCATGCGATATACGTTATACGTTATTCGTTATACGGTATACGTTAAAGGTTGTACGTTATACGTTATACGTTATACGTTATACGTTATACGTTATACGTTATACGTTAGACGTTATACGTTATACGTTATATGTTATACGATATACGTTATACGTTATACGTTATACGTTATACGTTATACGTTATACGTTACACGTTAAACGTTACACGTTATACGTTATACGTTATACGGTATACGTTATGCGTTGTACGCTATACGTTATGCGTTATAGGATATACGTTATGCGTTATAGGATATACGTTATACTATACTAAATACGTTGTACGTTATACGTTATACGTTATGCGTTATACGTCATGCGATATACGTTATACGTTATTCGTTATACGGTATACGTTAGACGTTGTACGTTATACGTTATACGTTATACGTTATACGTTATACGTTATACGTTATACGATATACGTTATACGTTATACGTTATACGTTATACGTTATACTGTTATACGTTATACGTTATACGTTATACGTTATACGTTATACGTTATACGTTATACGTTATACGTTACACGTTATACGCTACACGTTATACGTTACACGTTATACGTTATACGTTATACGGTATACGTTATACGTTATACGTTATACGTTGTACGTTATACGTTCTACGTTATACGTTATACGTTATACGTTATACGTTATACGTTATACGTTATACGTTATACGTTATACGTTATACGTTATACGTTATACGTTATACGTTATACGTTATACGTTATACGTTATACGTTATACGTTATACGTTATACGTTATACGTTATACGTTATACGTTATACGTTATACGTTATACGTTACACGTTATACGTTATACGTTATCCGTTCTACGTTATACGTTATACGTTAAACGTTGTACGTTATACGTTATACGTTATACGTTATACGTTGTACGTTATACGTTATACGTTATACGTTATACGTTATACGTTATACGTTATACGTTATACGTTATACGTTATACGTTATACGTTATACGTTATACGTTATACGTTATACGTTATACGTTATACGTTATACGTTATACGTTATGCGTTATAGGATATACGTTATACGTTATACGTTGTACGTTATACGTTATACGTTATACGTTATACGTTATACGTTATACGTTATACGTTAAACGTTGTACGTTATACGTTATACGTTATACGTTATACGTTATACGTTATACGTTATACGTGATACGTTATACGTTGTACGTTATACGTTATATGTTATACGTTATACGTCATACGTTATACGTTATACGTTATACGTTATACGTTATACGTTATACGTTATACGTTATACGTTATACGTTATACGTTGTACGTTATACGTTATACGTTATACGTTATGCGTTAGACGTTGTACGTTATACGTTATTCGTTATACGTTATACGCTATACGTTATACGTTATGCGTTATACATTATACGTTATACGTTATACGTCATGCGATATACGTTATACGTTATTCGTTATACGGTATACGTTAAACGTTGTACGTTATGCGTTATACGTTATACGTTATACGTTATACGTTATACTTTATACGTTATACGTTATACGTTATACGTTATACGTTATACGTTGTACGTTGTACGTTATACGTTATACGTTATACGTTATACATTATATGTTATACGTTATACGTTATACGTTATACGTTATACGTTATACGTTATACGTTATACGTTATACGTTAGACGTTATACGTTATACGTTCTACGTTCTACGTTATACGTTATACGTTATACGTTATACGTTAGACGTTATACGTTATACGTTCTACGTTCTACGTTCTACGTTATACGTTATACGTTATACGTTATAAGGTATACGTTATGCGTTATACGCTATACGTTATGCGTTATAGGATATACGTTATACGTTATACGTTATACGTTATACGTTATACGTTATGTGTTATACGTTATACGTTATACGTTATACGTTATACGTTATACGTTATACGTTATACGTTATACGTTATACGTTATACGTTATACGTTATACGTTATACGTTATACGTTATACGTTATACGTTATACGTTATACGTTATACGTTATACGTTATACGTTATACGTTATACGTTATACGTTATACGTTATACGTTATACGTTATACGTTATACGTTATACGTTATACGTTATACGTTATACGTTATACGTTATACGTTATACGTTATACGTTATACGTTATACGTTATACGTTATACGTTATACGTTATACGTTATACGTTATACGTTATACGTTATACGTTATACGTTATACGTTATACGTTATACGTTATGCGTTATAGGATATACGTTATACGTTATACGTTGTACGTTATACGTTATACGTTAGACGTTGTACGTTATACGTTATACGTTATACGTTATACGTTATACGTTATACGTTATACGTTATACGTTATACGTTATACGTTATACGTTATACGTTATACGTTATACGTTATACGTTATACGTTATGCGTTATAGGATATACGTTATACGTTATGCGTTGTACGTTATACGTTATACGTTATACGTTATACGTTATACGTTATACGTTATACGTTAAACGTTGTACGTTATACGTTATACGTTATACGTTATACGTTATACGTTATACGTTATAGGTTATACGTTATACGTTATACGTTATACGTTATACGATCCACGTTATACGTTATACGTTATACGCTATACGTTATACGTTATACGTTATACGTTATACGTTATACGTAATGCGTTATAGGATATACGTTATACGTTATACGTTATACGTTATACGTTATACGTCATACGTTATACGTTATGCGTTATAGGATATACGTTATACGTTATACGTTGTACGTTATACGTTATACGTTGTACGTTATACGTTCAACGTTATACGTTATACGTTAAACGTTGTACGTTATACGTTATTCGTCATACGTTATACGTTATACGTTATACGTTATACGTTCTACGTTATACGTTATACGTTAAACGTTGTACGTTATACGTTATACGTTATACGTTATACGTTATACGTTATACGTTATACGTTATGCGTTATACGTTATACGTTATACGTTATACGTTATACGTTATACGTTATACGTTATACGTTATACGTTATACGTAATATGTAATATGTCATACGTTATACGTTATACGTTATACGTTATACGTTATACGTTATACGTTATACGTTATACGTTATACGTTATACGTTATACGTTATACGTTATACGTTATACGTTATACGTTATACGTTATACGTTATACGTTATACGTTATACGTTATACGTTATACGTTATACGTTATGCGTTATAGGATATACGTTATACGTTATACGTTATACGTTATACGTTATACGTTATACGTGATACGTTATACGTTGTACGTTATACGTTATATGTTATACGTTATACGTCATACGTTATACGTTATACGTTATACGTTATACGTTATACGTTATACGTTATACGTTATACGTTATACGTTATACGTTGTACGTTATACGTTATACGTTATACGTTATGCGTTAGACGTTATACGTTATACGTTGTACGTTGTACGTTATACGTTATACGTTATACGTTATACATAATATGTTATACGTTATACGTTATACGTTATAAGTTATACGTTATACGTTATACGTTATACGTTATACGTTAGACGTTATACGTTATACGTTCTACGTTCTACGTTCTACGTTATACGTTATACGTTATACGTTATAAGGTATACGTTATGCGTTATACGCTATACGTTATGCGTTATAGGATATACGTTATACGTTATACGTTATACGTTATACGTTATACGTTATGTGTTATACGTTATACGTTATACGTTATACGTTATACGTTATACGTTATACGTTATACGTTATACGTTATACGTTATACGTTATACGTTATACGTTATACGTTATACGTTATACGTTATACGTTATACGTTATACGTTATACGTTATACGTTATACGTTATACGTTATACGTTATACGTTATACGTTATACGTTATACGTTATACGTTATACGTTATACGTTATACGTTATACGTTATACGTTATACGTTATACGTTATACGTTATACGTTATACGTTATACGTTATACGTTATACGTTATACGTTATACGTTATACGTTATACGTTATACGTTATACGTTATACGTTATACGTTATACGTTATACGTTATACGTTATACGTTATACGTTATACGTTATGCGTTATAGGATATACGTTATACGTTATACGTTGTACGTTATACGTTATACGTTAGACGTTGTACGTTATACGTTATACGTTATACGTTATACGTTATACGTTATACGTTATACGTTATACGTTATACGTTATACGTTATACGTTATACGTTATACGTTATACGTTATACGTTATACGTTATGCGTTATAGGATATACGTTATACGTTATACGTTGTACGTTATACGTTATACGTTATACGTTATACGTTATACGTTATACGTTATACGTTATACGTTAAACGTTGTACGTTATACGTTATACGTTATACGTTATACGTTATACGTTATACGTTATAGGTTATACGTTATACGTTATACGTTATACGTTATACGATCCACGTTATACGTTATACGTTATACGCTATACGTTATACGTTATACGTTATACGTTATACGTTATACGTAATGCGTTATAGGATATACGTTATACGTTATACGTTATACGTTATACGTTATACGTCATACGTTATACGTTATGCGTTATAGGATATACGTTATACGTTATACGTTGTACGTTATACGTTATACGTTGTACGTTATACGTTCAACGTTATACGTTATACGTTAAACGTTGTACGTTATACGTTATTCGTCATACGTTATACGTTATACGTTATACGTTATACGTTCTACGTTATACGTTATACGTTAAACGTTGTACGTTATACGTTATACGTTATACGTTATACGTTATACGTTATACGTTATACGTTATGCGTTATACGTTATACGTTATACGTTATACGTTATACGTTATACGTTATACGTTATACGTTATACGTTATACGTAATATGTAATATGTCATACGTTATACGTTATACGTTATACGTTATACGTTATACGTTATACGTTATACGTTATACGTTATACGTTATACGTTATACGTTATACGTTATACGTTATACGTTATACGTTATACGTTATACGTTATACGTTATACGTTATACGTTATGCGTTATAGGATATACGTTATACGTTATACGTTGTACGTTATACGTTATACGTTATACGTTATACGTTATACGTTAAACGTTGTACGTTATACGTTATACGTTATACGTTATACGTTATACGTTATACGTTATACGTTATACGTTGTACGTTATACGTTATACGTTATACGTTATACGTCATACGTTATACGTTATACGTTATACGTTACACGTTATACGTTATACGTTATACGTTATACGTTATACGTTATACGTTATACGTTATACGTTATACGTTATACGTTATACGTTGTACGTTGTACGTTATACGTTATACGTTATACGTTATACATTATATGTTATACGTTATACGTTATACGTTATAAGTTATACGTTATACGTTATACGTTATACGTTATACGTTATACGTTAGACGTTATACGTTATACGTTCTACGTTCTACGTTCTACGTTATACGTTATACGTTATACGTTATAAGGTATACGTTATGCGTTATACGCTATACGTTATGCGTTATAGGATATACGTTATACGTTATACGTTATACGTTATACGTTATACGTTATGTGTTATACGTTATACGTTATACGTTATACGTTATACGTTATACGTTATACGTTATACGTTATACGTTATACGTTATACGTTATACGTTATACGTTATACGTTATACGTTATACGTTATACGTTATACGTTATACGTTATACGTTATACGTTATACGTTATACGTTATACGTTATACGTTATACGTTATACGTTATACGTTATACGTTATACGTTATACGTTATACGTTATACGTTATACGTTATACGTTATACGTTATACGTTATACGTTATACGTTATACGTTATACGTTATACGTTATACGTTATACGTTATACGTTATACGTTATACGTTATACGTTATACGTTATACGTTATACGTTATACGTTATACGTTATACGTTATGCGTTATAGGATATACGTTATACGTTATACGTTGTACGTTATACGTTATACGTTAGACGTTGTACGTTATACGTTATACGTTATACGTTATACGTTATACGTTATACGTTATACGTTATACGTTATACGTTATACGTTATACGTTATACGTTATACGTTATACGTTATACGTTATACGTTATGCGTTATAGGATATACGTTATACGTTATACGTTGTACGTTATACGTTATACGTTATACGTTATACGTTATACGTTATACGTTATACGTTAAACGTTGTACGTTATACGTTATACGTTATACGTTATACGTTATACGTTATACGTTATAGGTTATACGTTATACGTTATACGTTATACGTTATACGATCCACGTTATACGTTATACGTTATACGCTATACGTTATACGTTATACGTTATACGTTATACGTTATACGTAATGCGTTATAGTATATACGTTATACGTTATACGTTATACGTTATACGTTATACGTCATACGTTATACGTTATGCGTTATAGGATATACGTTATACGTTATACGTTGTACGTTATACGTTATACGTTGTACGTTATACGTTCAACGTTATACGTTATACGTTATACGTTATACGTTATACGTTATACGTTATACGTTATACGTTATACGTTATACGTTATACGTTGTACGTTATACGTTATACGTTATACGTTATACGTTATACGTTAGACGTTGTACGTTATACGTTATACGTTATACGTTATACGCTATACGTTATACGTTATACGTTATACGTTATACGTTATACGTTATACGTTATACGTTATACGTTATACGTTATACGTTATACGTTATACGTTATACGTTATACGTTATACGTTATACGTTATGCGTTATAGGATATACGTTATACGTTATACGTTGTACGTTATACGTTATACGTTATACGTTATACGTTATACGTTAAACGTTGTACGTTATACGTTATACGTTATACGTTATACGTTATACGTTATACGTTATACGTTATACGTTATACGTTATACGTTATTCGTCATACGTTATACGTTATACGTTATACGTTATACGTTCTACGTTATACGTTATACGTTAAACGTTGTACGTTATACGTTATACGTTATACGTTATACGTTATACGTTATACGTTATACGTTATGCGTTATACGTTATACGTTATACGTTATACGTTATACGTTATACGTTATACGTTATACGTTATACGTTATACGTAATATGTAATATGTCATACGTTATACGTTATACGTTATACGTTATACGTTATACGTTATACGTTATACGTTATACGTTATACGTTATACGTTATACGTTATACGTTATACGTTATACGTTATACGTTATACGTTATACGTTATACGTTATACGTTATACGTTATGCGTTATAGGATATACGTTATACGTTATACGTTGTACGTTATACGTTATACGTTATACGTTATACGTTATACGTTAAACGTTGTACGTTATACGTTATACGTTATACGTTATACGTTATACGTTATACGTTATACGTTATACGTTGTACGTTATACGTTATACGTTATACGTTATACGTCATACGTTATACGTTATACGTTATACGTTACACGTTATACGTTATACGTTATACGTTATACGTTATACGTTATACGTTATACGTTATACGTTATACGTTATACGTTATACGTTGTACGTTATACGTTATACGTTATACGTTATACGTTATACGTTAGACGTTGTACGTTATACGTTATACGTTATACGTTATACGCTATACGTTATACGTTATACGTTATACGTTATACGTTATACGTTATACGTTATACGTTATACGTCATGCGATATACGTTATATGTTATTCGTTATACGGTATACGTTAAACGTTGTACGTTATACGTTATACGTTATACGTTATACGTTATACGTTATACGTTATACGTTAGACGTTATACGTTATACGTTATATGTTATACGATATACGTTATACGTTATAGGTTATACGTTATACGTTATACGTTATACGTTACACGTTAAACGTTACACGTTATACGTTATACGTTATACGGTATACGTTATGCGTTGTACGCTATACGTTATGCGTTATAGGATGTACGTTATGCGTTATAGGATATACGTTATACTATACTAAATACGTTGTACGTTATACGTTATACGTTATGCGTTATACGTCATGCGATATACGTTATACGTTATTCGTTATACGGTATACGTTAGACGTTGTACGTTATACGTTATACGTTATACGTTATACGTTATACGTTATACGTTATACGTTATACGTTATACGTTATACGTTATACGTTATACGTTATACGTTATACGTTATACGTTATACGTTATACGTTATACGTTATACGTTATACGTTATACGTTATACGTTATACGTTATACGTTATACGTTATACGTTATACGTTATACGTTATACGTTATACGTTATACGTTATACGTTATACGTTATACGTTATACGTTATACGTTATACGTTATACGTTATACGTTATACGTTATACGTTATACGTTATACGTTATACGTTATAGGATATACGTTATACGTTATACGTTGTACGTTATACGTTATACGTTAGACGTTGTACGTTATACGTTATACGTTATACGTTATACGTTATACGTTATACGTTATATGTTATACGTTATACGTTATACGTTATACGTTATACGTTATACGTTATACGTTATACGTTATACGTTATGCGTTATAGGATATACGTTATACGTTATACGTTGTACGTTATACGTTATACGTTATACGTTATACGTTATACGTTATACGTTATACGTTAAACGTTGTACGTTATACGTTATACGTTATACGTTATACGTTATACGTTATACGTTATAGGTTATACGTTATACGTTATACGTTATACGTTATACGATCCACGTTATACGTTATACGTTATACGCTATACGTTATACGTTATACGTTATACGTTATACGTTATACGTTATACGTAATGCGTTATAGGATATACGTTATACGTTATACGTTATACGTTATACGTTATACGTCATACGTTATACGTTATGCGTTATAGGATATACGTTATACGTTATACGTTGTACGTTATACGTTATACGTTGTACGTTATACGTTCAACGTTATACGTTATACGTTAAACGTTGTACGTTATACGTTATTCGTCATACGTTATACGTTATACGTTATACGTTATACGTTCTACGTTATACGTTATACGTTAAACGTTGTACGTTATACGTTATACGTTATACGTTATACGTTATACGTTATACGTTATACGTTATGCGTTATACGTTATACGTTATACGTTATACGTTATACGTTATACGTTATACGTTATACGTTATACGTTATACGTAATATGTAATACGTCATACGTTATACGTTATACGTTATACGTTATACGTTATACGTTATACGTTATACGTTATACGTTATACGTTATACGTTATACGTTATACGTTATACGTTATACGTTATACGTTATGCGTTATAGGATATACGTTATACGTTATACGTTGTACGTTATACGTTATACGTTATACGTTATACGTTATACGTTATACGTTATACGTTAAACGTTGTACGTTATACGTTATACGTTATACGTTATACGTTATACGTTATACGTTATACGTGATACGTTATACGTTGTACGTTATACGTTATATGTTATACGTTATACGTCATACGTTATACGTTATACGTTATACGTTATACGTTATACGTTATACGTTATACGTTATACGTTATACGTTATACGTTATACGTTGTACGTTATACGTTATACGTTATACGTTATGCGTTAGACGTTGTACGTTATACGTTATTCGTTATACGTTATACGCTATACGTTATACGTTATACGTTATGCGTTATACATTATACGTTATACGTTATACGTCATGCGATATACGTTATACGTTATTCGTTATACGGTATACGTTAAACGTTGTACGTTATGCGTTATACGTTATACGTTATACGTTATACGTTATACGTTATACGTTATACGTTATACGTTATACGTTATACGTTATACGTTGTACGTTGTACGTTATACGTTATACGTTATACGTTATACATTATATGTTATACGTTATACGTTATACGTTATACGTTATACGTTATACGTTATACGTTATACGTTATACGTTAGACGTTATACGTTATACGTTCTACGTTCTACGTTCTACGTTATACGTTATACGTTATACGTTATAAGGTATACGTTATGCGTTATACGCTATACGTTATGCGTTATAGGATATACGTTATACGTTATACGTTATACGTTATACGTTATACGTTATGTGTTATACGTTATACGTTATACGTTATACGTTATACGTTATACGTTATACGTTATACGTTATACGTTATACGTTATACGTTATACGTTATACGTTATACGTTATACGTTATACGTTATACGTTATACGTTATACGTTATACGTTATACGTTATACGTTATACGTTATACGTTAAACGTTGTACGTTATACGTTATACGTTATACGTTATACGTTATACGTTATACGTTATAGGTTGTACGTTATACGTTATACGTTATACGTTATACGATCCACGTTATACGTTATACGTTATACGCTATACGTTATACGTTATACGTTATACGTTATACGTTATACGTAATGCGTTATAGGATATACGTTATACGTTATACGTTATACGTTATACGTTATACGTCATACGTTATACGTTATACGTTATACGTTATACGTTATACGTTATACGTTATACGTTATACGTTATACGTTATGCGTTATACGTTATACGTTATACGTTATACGTTATACGTTATACGTTATACGTTATACGTTATACGTTATACGTTATACGTTATACGTAATATGTAATATGTCATAGGTTATACGTTATACGTTATACGTTATACGTTATACGTTATACGTTATACGTTATACGTTATACGTTATACGTTATACGTTATAGGTTATACGTTATACGTTATACGTTATACGTTATACGATCCACGTTATACGTTATACGTTATACGTTATACGTTATACGTTATACGTTATACGTTATACGTTATACGTTATACGTTATACGTTATACGTTATACGTTATACGTTATACGTTATACGTTATACGTTATACGTTATACGTTATACGTTATACGTTATGCGTTATAGGATATACGTTATACGTTATACGTTGTACGTTATACGTTATACGTTATACGTTATACGTTATACGTTATACGTTAAACGTTGTACGTTATACGTTATACGTTATACGTTATACGTTATACGTTATACGTTATACGTTATACGTTATACGTTGTACGTTGTACGTTATACGTTATACGTTATACGTTATACGTCATACGTTATACGTTATACGTTATACGTTATACGTTATACGTTATACGTTATACGTTATACGTTATACGTTATACGTTATACGTTATACGTTATACGTTATACGTTGTACGTTATACGTTATACGTTATACGTTATACGTTAGACGTTGTACGTTATACGTTATACGTTATACGTTATACGCTATACGTTATACGTTATACGTTATACGTTATACGTTATACGTTATACGTTATACGTCATGCGATATACGTTATACGTTATTCGTTATACGGTATACGTTAAAGGTTGTACGTTATACGTTATACGTTATACGTTATACGTTATACGTTATACGTTATACGTTATACGTTAGACGTTATACGTTATACGTTATATGTTATACGATATACGTTATACGTTATACGTTATACGTTATACGTTATACGTTATACGTTACACGTTAAACGTTACACGTTATACGTTATACGTTATACGGTATACGTTATGCGTTGTACGCTATACGTTATGCGTTATAGGATATACGTTATGCGTTATAGGATATACGTTATACTATACTAAATACGTTGTACGTTATACGTTATACGTTATGCGTTATACGTCATGCGATATACGTTATACGTTATTCGTTATACGGTATACGTTAGACGTTGTACGTTATACGTTATACGTTATACGTTATACGTTATACGTTATACGTTATACGATATACGTTATACGTTATACGTTATACGTTATACGTTATACTGTTATACGTTATACGTTATACGTTATACGTTATACGTTATACGTTATACGTTATACGTTATACGTTACACGTTATACGCTACACGTTATACGTTACACGTTATACGTTATACGTTATACGGTATACGTTATACGTTATACGTTATACGTTGTACGTTATACGTTCTACGTTATACGTTATACGTTATACGTTATACGTTATACGTTATACGTTATACGTTATACGTTATACGTTATACGTTATACGTTATACGTTATACGTTATACGTTATACGTTATACGTTATACGTTATACGTTATACGTTATACGTTATACGTTATACGTTATACGTTATACGTTATACGTTATACGTTACACGTTATACGTTATACGTTATCCGTTCTACGTTATACGTTATACGTTAAACGTTGTACGTTATACGTTATACGTTATACGTTATACGTTGTACGTTATACGTTATACGTTATACGTTATACGTTATACGTTATACGTTATACGTTATACGTTATACGTTATACGTTATACGTTATACGTTATACGTTATACGTTATACGTTATACGTTATACGTTATACGTTATACGTTATGCGTTATAGGATATACGTTATACGTTATACGTTGTACGTTATACGTTATACGTTATACGTTATACGTTATACGTTATACGTTATACGTTATACGTTAAACGTTGTACGTTATACGTTATACGTTATACGTTATACGTTATACGTTATACGTTATACGTGATACGTTATATGTTATACGTTATACGTCATACGTTATACGTTATACGTTATACGTTATACGTTATACGTTATACGTTATACGTTATACGTTATACGTTATACGTTGTACGTTATACGTTATACGTTATACGTTATGCGTTAGACGTTGTACGTTATACGTTATTCGTTATACGTTATACGCTATACGTTATACGTTATGCGTTATACATTATACGTTATACGTTATACGTCATGCGATATACGTTATACGTTATTCGTTATACGGTATACGTTAAACGTTGTACGTTATGCGTTATACGTTATACGTTATACGTTATACGTTATACGTTATACGTTATACGTTATACGTTATACGTTATACGTTATACGTTGTACGTTGTACGTTATACGTTATACGTTATACGTTATACATTATATGTTATACGTTATACGTTATACGTTATACGTTATACGTTATACGTTATACGTTATACGTTATACGTTAGACGTTATACGTTATACGTTCTACGTTCTACGTTATACGTTATACGTTATACGTTATACGTTAGACGTTATACGTTATACGTTCTACGTTCTACGTTCTACGTTATACGTTATACGTTATACGTTATAAGGTATACGTTATGCGTTATACGCTATACGTTATGCGTTATAGGATATACGTTATACGTTATACGTTATACGTTATACGTTATACGTTATGTGTTATACGTTATACGTTATACGTTATACGTTATACGTTATACGTTATACGTTATACGTTATACGTTATACGTTATACGTTATACGTTATACGTTATACGTTATACGTTATACGTTATACGTTATACGTTATACGTTATACGTTATACGTTATACGTTATACGTTATACGTTATACGTTATACGTTATACGTTATACGTTATACGTTATACGTTATACGTTATACGTTATACGTTATACGTTATACGTTATACGTTATACGTTATACGTTATACGTTATACGTTATACGTTATACGTTATACGTTATACGTTATACGTTATACGTTATACGTTATACGTTATACGTTATGCGTTATAGGATATACGTTATACGTTATACGTTGTACGTTATACGTTATACGTTAGACGTTGTACGTTATACGTTATACGTTATACGTTATACGTTATACGTTATACGTTATACGTTATACGTTATACGTTATACGTTATACGTTATACGTTATACGTTATACGTTATACGTTATGCGTTATAGGATATACGTTATACGTTATGCGTTGTACGTTATACGTTATACGTTATACGTTATACGTTATACGTTATACGTTATACGTTAAACGTTGTACGTTATACGTTATACGTTATACGTTATACGTTATACGTTATACGTTATAGGTTATACGTTATACGTTATACGTTATACGTTATACGATCCACGTTATACGTTATACGTTATACGCTATACGTTATACGTTATACGTTATACGTTATACGTTATACGTAATGCGTTATAGGATATACGTTATACGTTATACGTTATACGTTATACGTTATACGTCATACGTTATACGTTATGCGTTATAGGATATACGTTATACGTTATACGTTGTACGTTATACGTTATACGTTGTACGTTATACGTTCAACGTTATACGTTATACGTTAAACGTTGTACGTTATACGTTATTCGTCATACGTTATACGTTATACGTTATACGTTATACGTTCTACGTTATACGTTATACGTTAAACGTTGTACGTTATACGTTATACGTTATACGTTATACGTTATACGTTATACGTTTTACGTTATGCGTGATACGTTATACGTTATACGTTATACGTTATACGTTATACGTTATACGTTATACGTTATACGTTATACGTAATATGTAATATGTCATACGTTATACGTTATACGTTATACGTTATACGTTATACGTTATACGTTATACGTTATACGTTATACGTTATACGTTATACGTTATACGTTATACGTTATACGTTATACGTTATACGTTATACGTTATACGTTATACGTTATACGTTATACGTTATACGTTATGCGTTATAGGATATACGTTATACGTTATACGTTATACGTTATACGTTATACGTTATACGTGATACGTTATACGTTGTACGTTATACGTTATATGTTATACGTTATACGTCATACGTTATACGTTATACGTTATACGTTATACGTTATACGTTATACGTTATACGTTATACGTTATACGTTATACGTTGTACGTTATACGTTATACGTTATACGTTATGCGTTAGACGTTGTACGTTATACGTTATTCGTTACACGTTATACGCTATACGTTATACGTTATACGTTATACATTATACGTTATACGTTATACGTCATGCGATATACGTTATACGTTATTCGTTATACGGTATACGTTAAACGTTGTACGTTATGCGTTATACGTTATACGTTATACGTTATACGTTATACGTTATACGTTATACGTTATACGTTATACGTTATACGTTATACGTTGTACGTTGTACGTTATACGTTATACGTTATACGTTATACATTATATGTTATACGTTATACGTTATACGTTATAAGTTATACGTTATACGTTATACGTTATACGTTATACGTTAGACGTTATACGTTATACGTTCTACGTTCTACGTTCTACGTTATACGTTATACGTTATACGTTATAAGGTATACGTTATGCGTTATACGCTATACGTTATGCGTTATAGGATATACGTTATACGTTATACGTTATACGTTATACGTTATACGTTATGTGTTATACGTTATACGTTATACGTTATACGTTATACGTTATACGTTATACGTTATACGTTATACGTTATACGTTATACGTTATACGTTATACGTTATACGTTATACGTTATACGTTATACGTTATACGTTATACGTTATACGTTATACGTTATACGTTATACGTTATACGTTATACGTTATACGTTATACGTTATACGTTATACGTTATACGTTATACGTTATACGTTATACGTTATACGTTATACGTTATACGTTATACGTTATACGTTATACGTTATACGTTATACGTTATACGTTATACGTTATACGTTATACGTTATACGTTATACGTTATACGTTATACGTTATACGTTATACGTTATACGTTATACGTTATGCGTTATACGTTATACGTTATACGTTATGCGTTATAGGATATACGTTATACGTTATACGTTGTACGTTATACGTTATACGTTAGACGTTGTACGTTATACGTTATACGTTATACGTTATACGTTATACGTTATACGTTATACGTTATACGTTATACGTTATACGTTATACGTTATACGTTATACGTTATACGTTATACGTTATACGTTATACGTTATGCGTTATAGGATATACGTTATACGTTATACGTTGTACGTTATACGTTATACGTTATACGTTATACGTTATACGTTATACGTTATACGTTAAACGTTGTACGTTATACGTTATACGTTATACGTTATACGTTATACGTTATACGTTATAGGTTATACGTTATACGTTATACGTTATACGTTATACGATCCACGTTATACGTTATACGTTATACGCTATACGTTATACGTTATACGTTATACGTTATACGTTATACGTAATGCGTTATAGGATATACGTTATACGTTATACGTTATACGTTATACGTTATACGTCATACGTTATACGTTATGCGTTATAGGATATACGTTATACGTTATACGTTGTACGTTATACGTTATACGTTGTACGTTATACGTTCAACGTTATACGTTATACGTTAAACGTTGTACGTTATACGTTATTCGTCATACGTTATACGTTATACGTTATACGTTATACGTTCTACGTTATACGTTATACGTTAAACGTTGTACGTTATACGTTATACGTTATACTTTATACGTTATACGTTATACGTTATACGTTATGCGTTATACGTTATACGTTATACGTTATACGTTATACGTTATACGTTATACGTTATACGTTATACGTTATACGTAATATGTAATATGTCATACGTTATACGTTATACGTTATACGTTATACGTTATACGTTATACGTTATACGTTATACGTTATACGTTATACGTTATACGTTATACGTTATACGTTATACGTTATACGTTATACGTTATACGTTATACGTTATACGTTATGCGTTATAGGATATACGTTATACGTTATACGTTGTACGTTATACGTTATACGTTATACGTTATACGTTATACGTTAAACGTTGTACGTTATACGTTATACGTTATACGTTATACGTTATACGTTATACGTTATACGTTATACGTTGTACGTTATACGTTATACGTTATACGTTATACGTCATACGTTATACGTTATACGTTATACGTTACACGTTATACGTTATACGTTATACGTTATACGTTATACGTTATACGTTATACGTTATACGTTATACGTTATACGTTATACGTTATACGTTGTACGTTATACGTTATACGTTATACGTTATACGTTATACGTTAGACGTTGTACGTTATACGTTATACGTTATACGTTATACGCTATACGTTATACGTTATACGTTATACGTTATACGTTATACGTTATACGTTATACGTTATACGTCATGCGATATACGTTATATGTTATTCGTTATACGGTATACGTTAAACGTTGTACGTTATACGTTATACGTTATACGTTATACGTTATACGTTATACGTTATACGTTAGACGTTATACGTTATACGTTATATGTTATACGATATACGTTATACGTTATAGGTTATACGTTATACGTTATACGTTATACGTTACACGTTAAACGTTACACGTTATACGTTATACGTTATACGGTATACGTTATGCGTTGTACGCTATACGTTATGCGTTATAGGATGTACGTTATGCGTTATAGGATATACGTTATACTATACTAAATACGTTGTACGTTATACGTTATACGTTATGCGTTATACGTCATGCGATATACGTTATACGTTATTCGTTATACGGTATACGTTAGACGTTGTACGTTATACGTTATACGTTATACGTTATACGTTATACGTTATACGTTATACGTTATACGTTATACGTTATACGTTACACGTTATACGTTATACTGTTATACGTTATACGTTATACGTTATACGTTATACGTTATACGTTATACGTTATACGTTATACGTTACACGTTATACGCTACACGTTATACGTTACACGTTATACGTTATACGTTATACGGTATACGTTATACGTTATACGTTATACGTTGTACGTTATACGTTCTACGTTATACGTTATACGTTATACGTTATACGTTATACGTTATACGTTATACGTTATACGTTATACGTTATACGTTATACGCTATACGTTATACGTTATACGTTATACGTTATACGTTACACGTTATACGTTATACGTTATCCGTTCTACGTTATACGTTATACGTTAAACGTTGTACGTTATACGTTATACGTTATACGTTATACGTTATACGTTATACGTTATGCGTTATAGGATATACGTTATACGTTATACGTTGTACGTTATACGTTATACGTTATGCGTTATACGTCATGCGATATACGTTATACGTTATTCGTTATACGGTATACGTTAAACGTTGTACGTTATACGTTATACGTTATACGTTATACGTTATACGTTATACGTTATGCGTTATACGTTATACGTTATACGTTATACGTTATACGTTATACGTTATACGTTGTACGTTATACGTTTTACGTTATACGTTATACGTTATACGTAATATGTAATACGTCATACGTTTTACGTTAATCGTTATACGTTATACGTTATACGCTATACGTTATGCGTTATACGTTATACGTTATACGTTATACGTTATACGTTATACGTTATACGTTATGCGTTATAGGATATACGTTATACGTTATACGTTATACGTTGTACGTTATACGTTATACGTTATGCGTTATACGTCATGCGATATACGTTATACGTTATTCGTTATACGGTATACGTTAAACGTTGTACGTTATACGTTATACGTTATACGTTATACGTTATACGTTATACGTTATGCGTTATACGTTATACGTTATACGTTATACGTTATACGTTATACGTTATACGTTGTACGTTATACGTTTTACGTTATACGTTATACGTTATACGTAATATGTAATACGTCATACGTTTTACGTTAATCGTTATACGTTATACGTTATACGCTATACGTTATGCGTTATACGTTATACGTTATACGTTATACGTTATACGTTATACGTTATACGTTATACGTTGTACGTTATACGTTATACGTTATGCGTAATATGTAATATGTCATACGTTATACGTTATACGTTATACGTTATACGTTATACGTTATACGTTATACGTTATACGTTATACGTTATACGTTATACGTTATACGTTATACGTTATACGTTATACGTTATACGTTATACGTTATGCGTTATAGGATATACGTTATACGTTATACGTTGTACGTTATACGTTATACGTTATACGTTATACGTTATACGTTAAACGTTGTACGTTATACGTTATACGTTATACGTTATACGTTATACGTTATACGTTATACGTTATACGTTGTACGTTATACGTTATACGTTATACGTTATACGTCATACGTTATACGTTATACGTTATACGTTATACGTTATACGTTATACGTTATACGTTATACGTTATACGTTATACGTTATACGTTATACGTTATACGTTATACGTTGTACGTTATACGTTATACGTTAAACGTTATACGTTATACGTTATACGTCATACGTTATACGTTATACGTTCTACGTTATACGTTATACGTTAAACGTTGTACGTTATACGTTATACGTTATACGTTATACGTTATACGTTATACGTTATACGTTATGCGTTATACGTTATACGTTATACGTTATACGTTATACGTTATACGTTATACGTTATACGTTATACGTTATACGTTAAACGTTGTACGTTATACGTTATTCGTCATACGTTATACGTTATACGTTATACGTTATACGTTCTACGTTATACGTTATACGTTATACGTTATACGTTAAACGTTGTACGTTATACGTTATAAGTTATACGTTATACGTTATACGTTATACGTTATACGTTATGCGTTATACGTTATACGTTATACGTTATACGTTATACGTTATACGTTATACGTTATACGTTATGCGTTATACGTTATACGTAATATGTAATATGTCATACGTTATACGTTATACGTTATACGTTATACGTTATACGTTATACGTTATACGTTATACGTTATACGTTATACGTTATACGTTATACGTTATACGTTATACGTTATACGTTATACGTTATACGTTATACGTTATACGTTATACGTTATACGTTATACGTTATACGTTATACGTTATACGTTATACGTTATACGTTATGCGTTATAGGATATACGTTATACGTTATACGTTGTACGTTATACGTTATACGTTATACGTTATACGTTATACGTTATACGTTAAACGTTGTACGTTATACGTTATACGTTATACGTTGTACGTTATACGTTATACGTTATACGTTATACGTCATACGTTATACGTTATACGTTATACGTTATACGTTATACGTTATACGTTATACGTTATACGTTATACGTTATACGTTATACGTTATACGTTATACGTTATACGTTGTACGTTATACGTTATACGTTATACGTTATACGTTAGACGTTGTACGTTATACGTTATACGTTATACGTTATACGCTATACGTTATACGTTATACGTTATACGTTATACGTTATACGTTATACGTTATACGTCATGCGATATACGTTATACGTTATTCGTTATACGGTATACGTTAAACGTTGTACGTTATACGTTATACGTTATACGTTATACGTTATACGTTATACGTTATACGTTAGACGTTATACGTTATACGTTATATGTTATACGATATACGTTATACGTTATACGTTATACGTTATACGTTATACGTTATACGTTATACGTTACACGTTATACGCTACACGTTATACGTTACACGTTATACGTTATACGTTATACGTTATACGTTATACGTTATACGTTATACGTTATACGTTATACGTTATACGTTATGCGTTATAGGATATACGTTATACGTTATACGTTGTACGTTATACGTTATACGTTATACGTTATACGTTATACGTTATACGTTAAACGTTGTACGTTATACGTTATACGTTATACGTTGTACGTTATACGTTATACGTTATACGTTATACGTCATACGTTATACGTTATACGTTATACGTTATACGTTATACGTTATACGTTATACGTTATACGTTATACGTTATACGTTATACGTTATACGTTATACGTTATACGTTGTACGTTATACGTTATACGTTATACGTTATACGTTAGACGTTGTACGTTATACGTTATACGTTATACGTTATACGCTATACGTTATACGTTATACGTTATACGTTATACGTTATACGTCATGCGATATACGTTATACGTTATTCGTTATACGGTATACGTTAAACGTTGTACGTTATACGTTATACGTTATACGTTATACGTTATACGTTATACGTTATACGTTAGACGTTATACGTTATACGTTATATGTTATACGATATACGTTATACGTTATACGTTATACGTTATACGTTATACGTTATACGTTATACGTTATACGTTATACGTTATGCGTTATAGGATATACGTTATACGTTATACGTTGTACGTTATACGTTATACGTTATACGTTATACGTTATACGTTATACGTTATACGTTATACGTTATACGTTGTACGTTATACGTTATACGTTATACGTTATACGTTAGACGTTGTACGTTATACGTTATACGTTATACGTTATACGCTATACGTTATACGTTATACGTTATACGTTATACGTTATACGTTATACGTTGTACGTTATACGTTATACGTTATACGTTATACGTTATACGTTAAACGTTGTACGTTATACGTTATACGTTATACGTTGTACGTTATACGTTATACGTTAAACGTTATACGTTATACGTTATACGTCATACGTTATACGTTATACGTTCTACGTTATACGTTATACGTTATACGTTATACGTTATACGTTATACGTTATACGTTATACGTTATATGTTATACGTTATGCGTTATAGGATATACGTTATACGTTATACGTTGTACGTTATACGTTATACGTTATACGTTATACGTTATACGTTAAACGTTGTACGTTATACGTTATACGTTATACGTTGTACGTTATACGTTATACGTTATACGTTATACGTCATACGTTATACGTTATACGTTATACGTTATACGTTATACGTTATACGTTATACGTTATACGTTATACGTTATACGTTATACGTTATACGTTATACGTTATACGTTGTACGTTATACGTTATACGTTATACGTTATACGTTAGACGTTGTACGTTATACGTTATACGTTATACGTTATACGCTATACGTTATACGTTATACGTTATACGTTATACGTTATACGTTATACGTTATACGTCATGCGATATACGTTATACGTTATTCGTTATACGGTATACGTTAAACGTTGTACGTTATACGTTATACGTTATACGTTATACGTTATACGTTATACGTTATACGTTATACGTTAGACGTTATACGTTATACGTTATACGTTATACGTTATACGTTATACGTTATACGTTATACGTTATGCGTTATAGGATATACGTTATACGTTATACGTTGTACGTTATACGTTATACGTTATACGTTATACGTTATACGTTAAACGTTGTACGTTATACGTTATACGTTATACGTTGTACGTTATACGTTATACGTTATACGTTATACGTCATACGTTATACGTTATACGTTATACGTTATACGTTATACGTTATACGTTATACGTTATACGTTATACGTTATACGTTATACGTTATACGTTATACGTTATACGTTATGCGTTATACGTTATACGTTATACGTTATACGTTATACGTTATACGTTATACGTTATACGTTATACGTTATACGTTAAACGTTGTACGTTATAAGTTATTCGTCATACGTTATACGTTATACGTTATACGTTATACGTTCTACGTTATACGTTATACGTTATACGTTATACGTTAAACGTTGTACGTTATACGTTATAAGTTATACGTTATACGTTATACGTTATACGTTATACGTTATGCGTTATACGTTATACGTTATACGTTATACGTTATACGTTATACGTTATACGTTATACGTTATGCGTTATACGTTATACGTAATATGTAATATGTCATACGTTATACGTTATACGTTATACGTTATACGTTATACGTTATACGTTATACGTTATACGTTATACGTTATACGTTATACGTTATACGTTATACGTTATACGTTATACGTTATACGTTATACGTTATACGTTATACGTTATACGTTATACGTTATACGTTATACGTTATACGTTATACGTTATATGTTATACGTTATGCGTTATAGGATATACGTTATACGTTATACGTTGTACGTTATACGTTATACGTTATACGTTATACGTTATACGTTAAACGTTGTACGTTATACGTTATACGTTATACGTTGTACGTTATACGTTATACGTTATACGTTATACGTCATACGTTATACGTTATACGTTATACGTTGTACGTTATACGTTATACGTTAAACGTTATACGTTATACGTTATACGTCATACGTTATACGTTATACGTTCTACGTTATACGTTATACGTTAAACGTTGTTCGTTATACGTTATACGTTATACGTTATACGTTATACGTTATACGTTATACGTTATGCGTTATACGTTATACGTTATACGTTATACGTTATACGTTATACGTTATACGTTATACGTTATACGTTATACGTTAAACGTTGTACGTTATAAGTTATTCGTCATACGTTATACGTTATACGTTATACGTTATACGTTCTACGTTATACGTTATACGTTATACGTTATACGTTAAACGTTGTACGTTATACGTTATAAGTTATACGTTATACGTTATACGTTATACGTTATACGTTATGCGTTATACGTTATACGTTATACGTTATACGTTATACGTTATACGTTATACGTTATACGTTATGCGTTATACGTTATACGTAATATGTAATATGTCATACGTTATACGTTATACGTTATACGTTATACGTTATACGTTATACGTTATACGTTATACGTTATACGTTATACGTTATACGTTATACGTTATACGTTATACGTTATACGTTATACGTTATACGTTATACGTTATACGTTATACGTTATACGTTATACGTTATACGTTATACGTTATACGTTATATGTTATACGTTATGCGTTATAGGATATACGTTATACGTTATACGTTGTACGTTATACGTTATACGTTATACGTTATACGTTATACGTTAAACGTTGTACGTTATACGTTATACGTTATACGTTGTACGTTATACGTTATACGTTATACGTTATACGTCATACGTTATACGTTATACGTTATACGTTATACGTTATACGTTATACGTTATACGTTATACGTTATACGTTATACGTTATACGTTATACGTTATACGTTATACGTTATACGTTATATGTTATACGTTATGCGTTATAGGATATACGTTATACGTTATACGTTGTACGTTATACGTTATACGTTATACGTTATACGTTATACGTTAAACGTTGTACGTTATACGTTATACGTTATACGTTGTACGTTATACGTTATACGTTATACGTTATACGTCATACGTTATACGTTATACGTTATACGTTATACGTTATACGTTATACGTTATACGTTATACGTTATACGTTATACGTTATACGTTATACGTTATACGTTATACGTTGTACGTTATACGTTATACGTTATACGTTATACGTTAGACGTTGTACGTTATACGTTATACGTTATACGTTATACGCTATACGTTATACGTTATACGTTATACGTTATACGTTATACGTTATACGTTATACGTTATACGTTAAACGTTGTACGTTATACGTTATTCGTCATACGTTATACGTTATACGTTATACGTTATACGTTATACGTTATACTTTATACGTTATACGTTATACGTTATACGTTGTACGTTATACGTTATACGTTAAACGTTATACGTTATACGTTATACGTCATACGTTATACGTTATACGTTCTACGTTATACGTTATACGTTAAACGTTGTTCGTTATACGTTATACGTTATACGTTATACGTTATACGTTATACGTTATACGTTATGCGTTATACGTTATACGTTATACGTTATACGTTATACGTTATACGTTATACGTTATACGTTATACGTTATACGTTAAACGTTGTACGTTATACGTTATTCGTCATACGTTATACGTTATACGTTATACGTTATACGTTCTACGTTATACGTTATACGTTATACGTTATACGTTAAACGTTGTACGTTATACGTTATAAGTTATACGTTATACGTTATACGTTATACGTTATACGTTATGCGTTATACGTTATACGTTATACGTTATACGTTATACGTTATACGTTATACGTTATACGTTATGCGTTATACGTTATACGTAATATGTAATATGTCATACGTTATACGTTATACGTTATACGTTAAACGTTATACGTTATACGTTATACGTCATACGTTATACGTTATACGTTCTACGTTATACGTTATACGTTAAACGTTGTTCGTTATACGTTATACGTTATACGTTATACGTTATACGTTATACGTTATACGTTATGCGTTATACGTTATACGTTATACGTTATACGTTATACGTTATACGTTATACGTTATACGTTATACGTTATACGTTAAACGTTGTACGTTATACGTTATTCGTCATACGTTATACGTTATACGTTATACGTTATACGTTCTACGTTATACGTTATACGTTATACGTTATACGTTAAACGTTGTACGTTATACGTTATAAGTTATACGTTATACGTTATACGTTATACGTTATACGTTATGCGTTATACGTTATACGTTATACGTTATACGTTATACGTTATACGTTATACGTTATACGTTATGCGTTATACGTTATACGTAATATGTAATATGTCATACGTTATACGTTATACGTTATACGTTATACGTTATACGTTATACGTTATACGTTATACGTTATACGTTATACGTTATACGTTATACGTTATACGTTATACGTTATACGTTATACGTTATACGTTATACGTTATACGTTATACGTTATACGTTATACGTTATACGTTATACGTTATACGTTATACGTTATACGTTATACGTTATACGTTATACGTTATACGTTATACGTTATATGTTATACGTTATGCGTTATAGGATATACGTTATACGTTATACGTTGTACGTTATACGTTATACGTTATACGTTATACGTTATACGTTAAACGTTGTACGTTATACGTTATACGTTATACGTTGTACGTTATACGTTATACGTTATACGTTATACGTCATACGTTATACGTTATACGTTATACGTTATACGTTATACGTTATACGTTATACGTTATACGTTATACGTTATACGTTATACGTTATACGTTATACGTTATACGTTGTACGTTATACGTTATACGTTATACGTTATACGTTAGACGTTGTACGTTATACGTTATACGTTATACGTTATACGCTATACGTTATACGTTATACGTTATACGTTATACGTTATACGTTATACGTTATACGTCATGCGATATACGTTATACGTTATTCGTTATACGGTATACGTTAAACGTTGTACGTTATACGTTATACGTTATACGTTATACGTTATACGTTATACGTTATACGTTATACGTTAGACGTTATACGTTATACGTTATACGTTATACGTTATACGTTATACGTTATACGTTATACGTTATGCGTTATAGGATATACGTTATACGTTATACGTTGTACGTTATACGTTATACGTTATACGTTATACGTTATACGTTAAACGTTGTACGTTATACGTTATACGTTATACGTTGTACGTTATACGTTATACGTTATACGTTATACGTCATACGTTATACGTTATACGTTATACGTTATACGTTATACGTTATACGTTATACGTTATACGTTATACGTTATACGTTATACGTTATACGTTATACGTTATACGTTGTACGTTATACGTTATACGTTATACGTTATACGTTAGACGTTGTACGTTATACGTTATACGTTATACGTTATACGCTATACGTTATACGTTATACGTTATACGTCATACGTTATACGTTATACGTTATACGTCATGCGATATACGTTATACGTTATTCGTTATACGGTATACGTTAAACGTTGTACGTTATACGTTATACGTTATACGTTATACGTTATACGTTATACGTTATACGTTATACGTTAGACGTTATACGTTATACGTTATATGTTATACGATATACGTTATACGTTATACGTTATACGTTATACGTTATACGTTATACGTTACACGTTAAACGTTACACGTTATACGTTATACGTTATACGGTATACGTTATGCGTTGTACGCTATACGTTATGCGTTATAGGATATACGTTATGCGTTATAGGATATACGTTATACTATACTAAATACGTTGTACGTTATACGTTATACGTTATGCGTTATACGTCATGCGATATACGTTATACGTTATTCGTTATACGGTATACGTTAGACGTTGTACGTTATACGTTATACGTTATACGTTATACGTTATACGTTATACGTTATACGTTATACGTTATACGTTATACGTTATACTGTTATACGTTATACGTTATACGTTATACGTTATACGTTATACGTTATACGTTATACGTTATACGTTACACGTTATACGCTACACGTTATACGTTACACGTTATACGTTATACGTTATACGGTATACGTTATACGTTATACGTTATACGTTATACGTTACACGTTATACGCTACACGTTATACGTTACACGTTATACGTTATACGTTATACGGTATACGTTATACGTTATACGTTATACGTTGTACGTTATACGTTCTACGTTATACGTTATACGTTATACGTTATACGTTATACGTTATACGTTATACGTTATACGTTATACGTTATACGTTATACGTTATACGTTATACGTTATACGTTATACGTTACACGTTATACGTTACACGTTATCCGTTCTACGTTATACGTTATACGTTAAACGTTGTACGTTATACGTTATACGTTATACGTTATACGTTATACGTTGTACGTTATACGTTATACGTTATACGTTATACGTTATACGTTATACGTTATACGTTATACGTTATACGTTATACGTTGTACGTTATACGTTCTACGTTATACGTTATACGTTATACGTTATACGTTATACGTTATACGTTATACGTTATACGTTATACGTTATACGTTATACGTTATACGTTATACGTTATACGTTATACGTTATACGTTATACGTTATACGTTATACGTTATACGTTATACGTTATACGTTACACGTTATACGTTATACGTTATCCGTTCTACGTTATACGTTATACGTTAAACGTTGTACGTTATACGTTATACGTTATACGTTATACGTTGTACGTTATACGTTATACGTTATACGTTATACGTTATACGTTATACGTTATACGTTATACGTTATACGTTATACGTTATACGTTATACGTTATACGTTATACGTTATACGTTATACGTTATACGTTATACGTTATACGTTATACGTTATGCGTTATAGGATATACGTTATACGTTATACGTTGTACGTTATACGTTGTACGTTATACGTTATACGTTATACGTTATACGTTATACGTTAAACGTTGTACGTTATACGTTATACGTTATACGTTATACGTTGTACGTTATACGTTATACGTTATACGTTATACGTTATACGTTATACGTTATACGTTATACGTTATACGTTATACGTTATACGTTATACGTTATACGTTATGCGTTATAGGATATACGTTATACGTTATACGTTGTACGTTATACGTTATACGTTAGACGTTGTACGTTATACGTTATACGTTATACGTTATACGTTATACGTTATACGTTATACGTTATACGTTATACGTTATACGTTATACGTTATACGTTATACGTTATACGTTATACGTTATACGTTATGCGTTATAGGATATACGTTATACGTTATACGTTGTACGTTATACGTTATACGTTATACGTTATACGTTATACGTTATACGTTATACGTTAAACGTTGTACGTTATACGTTATACGTTATACGTTATACGTTATACGTTATACGTTATACGTTATACGTTATACGTTATACGTTATACGTTATACGTTATACGTTATACGTTATACGTTATACGTTATACGTTATACGTTATACGTTATACGTTATACGTTATACGTTATACGTTATACGTTATACGTTATACGTTGTACGTTATACGTTATACGTTATACGTTATACGTTATACGTTATACGTTATACGTTATACGTTATACGTTATACGTTAAACATTGTACGTTATACGTTATACGTCATACGTTATACGTTGTACGTTATACGTTAAACATTGTACGTTATACGTTATACGTCATACGTTATACTTTGTACGTTATACGTTATACGTTATGCGTTATACGTTATACGTTATACGTTATACGTTATACGTTATACGTTATACGTTATACGTTATACGTTATACGTTATACGTTATACGTTATACGTTATACGTTATACGTTATACGTTATACGTTATGCGTTATAGGATATACGTTATACGTTATACGTTGTACGTTATACGTTGTACGTTATACGTTATACGTTATACGTTATACGTTATACGTTAAACGTTGTACGTTATACGTTATACGTTATACGTTATACGTTGTACGTTATACGTTATACGTTATACGTTATACGTTATACGTTATACGTTATACGTTATACGTTATACGTTATACGTTATACGTTATACGTTATACGTTATGCGTTATAGGATATACGTTATACGTTATACGTTGTACGTTATACGTTATACGTTAGACGTTGTACGTTATACGTTATACGTTATACGTTATACGTTATACGTTATACGTTATACGTTATACGTTATACGTTATACGTTATACGTTATACGTTATACGTTATACGTTATACGTTATACGTTATGCGTTATAGGATATACGTTATACGTTATACGTTGTACGTTATACGTTATACGTTATACGTTATACGTTATACGTTATACGTTATACGTTAAACGTTGTACGTTATACGTTATACGTTATACGTTATACGTTATACGTTATACGTTATACGTTATACGTTATACGTTATACGTTATACGTTATACGTTATACGTTATACGTTATACGTTATACGTTATACGTTATACGTTATACGTTATACGTTATACGTTATACGTTATACGTTATACGTTATACGTTATACGTTGTACGTTATACGTTATACGTTATACGTTATACGTTATACGTTATACGTTATACGTTATACGTAATATGTAATACGTCATACGTTTTACGTTAATCGTTATACGTTATACGTTATACGCTATACGTTATACGTTATACGTTATACGTTATACGTTATACGTTATACGTTATACGTTATACGTTATACGTTATACGTTATACGTTATACGTTATACGTTATACGTTATACGTTATACGTTATACGTTATACGTTATACGTTATACGTTATACGTTAAACATTGTACGTTATACGTTATACGTCATACGTTATACGTTGTACGTTATACGTTAAACATTGTACGTTATACGTTATACGTCATACGTTATACTTTGTACGTTATACGTTATACGTTATGCGTTATACGTCATGCGATATACGTTATACGTTATACGTTATAAGATATACGTTATACGTTATACGTTGTACGTTATACGTTATACGTTATACGTTATACGTTATACGTTATACGTTATACGTTAATCGTTATACGTTATACGTTATACGTTAAACGTTGTACGTTATACGTTATACGTCATACGTTATACGTTATACGTTATACGTTATACGTTCTACGTTATACGTTATACGTTAAACGTTATACGTTAATCGTTATACGTTAGACGCTATACGTTATGCGTTATACGTTATACGTTATACGTTGTACGTTATACGTTATACGTTATACGTTGTACGTTATACGTTATACGTTATACGTTATACGATATACGTTATACGTTATACGTTATACGTTACACGTTATACGTTACACGTTATACGTTACACGTTATACGTTATACGTTAAACGGTATACGTTATGCGTTATACGCTATACGTTATGCGTTATAGGATATACGTTATGCGTTATAGGATATACGTTATACTTTATACGTTGTACGTTATACGTTATACGTTATGCGTTATACGTCATGCGTTATACGTAATACGTTATACGTTATACGTTATACGTTATACGTTATACGTTATACGTTATACGTTATACGTTATACGTTATACGTTATACGTTATACGTTATACGTTATACGTTACGCGTCATAAGTTATACGTTATACGTTATACGTTATACGTTATACGTTGTACGTTATACGTTCTACGTTCTACGTTATACGTTAAACGTTGTACGTTATACGTTATACGTCATACGTTATACGTTATACGTTAAACGTTATACGTTATACGTTATACGTTAAACGTTGTACGTTATACGTTATACGTTATACGTTATACGTTATACGTTATACGTTATGCGTTATACGTTATACGTTATACGTTATACGTTATACGTTATACGTTATACGTTATACGTTATACGTTATACGTTATACGTTATACGTTATACGTTATACGTTATACGTTATACGTTATACGTTATACGTTATACGTTATACGTTATACGTTATACGTTATACGTTATACGTTATACGTTATACGTTATACGTTATACGTTATACGTTATACGTAATATGTAATACGTCATACGTTTTACGTTAATCGTTATACGTTATACGTTATACGCTATACGTTATACGTTATATGTTATACGTTATACGTTATACGTTGTACGTTATACGTTATACGTTATACGTTAGACGCTATACGTTATGCGTTATACGTTATACGTTATACGTTGTACGTTATACGTTGTACGTTATACGTTATACGTTGTACGTTATACGTTATACGTTATACGTTATACGTTATACGTTATACGTTATACGTTATACGTTATACGTTATACGTTATACGTTAGACGATATACGTTATACGTTATACGTTATACGTTATACGTTATACGTTATACGTCACACGTTATACGTTATACGTTATACGTTATACGTTATACATTATACGTTATAAGTTATACGTTATACGTTATACGTTGTACGTTATACGCTATACGTTATGCGTTATACGTTATACGTTATACGTTGTACGTTATACGTTGTACGTTATACGTTATACGTTGTACGTTATACGTTATACGTTATACGTTATACGTTATACGTTATACGTTATACGTTATACGTTATACGTTAGACGATATACGTTATACGTTATACGTTATACGTTATACGTTATACGTTATACGTCACACGTTATACGTTACACGTTATACGTTATACGTTATACATTATACGTTATAAGTTATACGTTATACGTTATACGTTGTACGTTATACGTTATACGTTAGACGCTATACGTTATACGTTATACGTTATACGTTATACGTTATACGTTATACCTTATACGTTATACGTTAAACGTTGTACGTTATACGTTATACGTCATACGTTATACGTTATACGTTATACGTTCTACGTTATACGTTATACGTTAAACGTTATACGTTAATCGTTATACGTTAGACGCTATACGTTATGCGTTATACGTTATACGTTATACGTTGTACGTTATACGTTATACGTTATACGTTGTACGTTATACGTTATACGTTATACATTATACGATATACGTTATACGTTATACGTTATACGTTACACGTTATACGTTACACGTTATACGTTATACGTTATACGGTATACGTTATGCGTTATACGCTATACGTTATGCGTTATAGGATATACGTTATGCGTTATAGGATATACGTTATACTTTATACGTTGTACGTTATACGTTATACGTTATGCGTTATACGTCATGCGTTATACGTAATACGTTATACGTTATACGTTATACGTTATACGTTATACGTTATACGTTATACGTTATACGTTATACGTTATACGTTATACGTTATACGTTATACGTTATACGTTATACGTTATACGTTATACGTTATACGTTATACGTTACGCGTCATAAGTTATACGTTTTACGTTATACGTTATACGTTATACGTTGTACGTTATACGTTCTACGTTCTACGTTATACGTTAAACGTTGTACGTTATACGTTATACGTTATACGTTATACGTTATACGTTATACGTTATGCGTTATACGTTATACGTTATACGTTATACGTTATACGTTATACGTTATACGTTATACGTTATACGTTATACGTTATACGTTATACGTTATACGTTATACGTTATACGTTATACGTTATACGTTATATGTTATACGTAATATGTAATACGTCATACGTTTTACGTTAACCGTTACACGTTATACGCTATACGTTATACGTTATATGTTATACGTTATACGTTATACGTTGTACGTTATACGTTATACGTTATACGTTATGCGTTATACGTTATACGTTATACGTTATACGTTATACGTTATACGTTATACGTTATACGTTATACGTTATACGTTATACGTTATACGTTATACGTTATACGTTATACGTTATACGTTAAACGTTATACGTTATACGTTATACGTTATACGTAATATGTAATACGTCATACGTTACACGTTATACGTTATACGTTATACATTATACGTTATAAGTTATACGTTATATGTTATACGTTATACGTTATACGTTGTACGTTATACGTTATACGTTACACGTTATACGTTATACGTTATACGTTATAGGTTGTACGTTATACGTTATACGTTATACGTTATACGTTATACGTTATACGTTATACGTTAAACATTGTACGTTATACGTTCTACGTTCTACGTTATACGTTAAACGTTGTACGTTATACGTTATACGTCATACGTTATACGTTATACGTTATACGTTATACGTTATACGTTATACGTTAAACGTTGTACGTTATACGTTATACGTTATACGTTATACGTTATACGTTATACGTTATGCGTTATACGTTATACGTTATACGTTATACGTTATACGTTATACGTTATACGTTATACGTTATACGTTATACGTAATATGTAATACGTCATACGTTTTACGTTAACCGTTACACGTTATACGTTATACGCTATACGTTATACGTTATATGTTATACGTTATACGTTATACGTTGTACGTTATACGTTATACGTTATACGTTAGACGCTATACGTTATGCGTTATACGTTATACGTTATACGTTGTACGTTATACGTTGTACGTTATACGTTATACGTTGTACGTTATACGTTATACGTTATACGTTATACGTTATACGTTATACGTTATACGTTATACGTTATACGTTAGACGATATACGTTATACGTTATACGTTATACGTTATACGTTATACGTTATACGTTATACGTTATACGTTATACGTAATATGTAATACGTCATACGTTTTACGTTAATCGTTATACGTTATACGTTATACGCTATACGTTATACGTTATATGTTATACGTTATACGTTATACGTTGTACGTTATACGTTATACGTTATACGTTAGACGCTATACGTTATGCGTTATACGTTATACGTTATACGTTATACGTTATACATTATACGTTATAAGTTATACGTTATACGTTATACGTTGTACGTTATACGTTATACGTTAGACGCTATACGTTATACGTTATACGTTATACGTTATACGTTATACGTTATACGTTATACGTTATGCGTTATAAGATATACGTTATACGTTATACGTTGTACGTTATACGTTATACGTTATACGTTATACGTTATACGTTATACGTTATACGTTATACGTTATACGTTATACGTTATACGTTATACGTTATACGTTATACGTTATACGTTACACGTTATACGTTATACGTTATACGTTATACGTTATACGTTATAGGTTGTACGTTATACGTTATACGTTATACGTTATACGTTATACGTTATACGTTATACGTTATACGTTATACGTTATACGTTAAACATTGTACGTTATACGTTATACGTCATACGTTATACGTTGTACGTTATACGTTATACGTTATGCGTTATACGTCATGCGATATACGTTATACGTTATACGTTATACGTTATACGTTATACGTTATACGTTATTCGTTATACGTTATACGTTATACGTCATACGTTATACGTTATACGTTATGCGTTATACGTTATACGTTATACGTTATACGTTATACGTTATACGTTATACGTTATACGTTATACGTTATACGTTATAAGTTACACGTTATACGTTATACGTTACACGTTATACGTTATACGTTATACGTTATACGTTATAGGTTGTACGTTATACGTTATACGTTATACGTTATACGTTGTACGTTATATGTTATACGTTATAGGTTGTACGTTATACGTTATACGTTATACGTTATACGTTATACGTTATACGTTATACGTTATACGTTAAACATTGTACGTTATACGTTATACGTCATACGTTATACTTTATACGTTATACGTTATACGTTATACGTTATTCGTTATACGTTATACGTTATACGTCATACGTTATACGTTATACGTTATGCGTTATACGTTATACGTTATACGTTATACGTTATACGTTATACGTTATACGTTATACGTTATACGTTATACGTTATAAGTTACACGTTATACGTTATACGTTACACGTTATACGTTATACGTTATACGTTATACGTTATACGTTATACGATATACGTTATACGTTATACGTTATACGTTATACGTTAAACGTTATACGTTATGCGTTATACGTTATACGTTATACGTTAATCGTTATACGTTATACGTTATACGTTATACGTTATACGTTACACGTTATACGTTATACGTTATACGTTATACGTTATACGTTAGACGTTAGACGCTATACGTTATGCGTTATACGTTATACGTTATACGTTGTACGTTATACGTTATACGTTATACGTTGTACGTTATACGTTATACGTTATACGTTATACGTTATACGTTATACGTTATACGTTATACGTTATACGTTACACGTTATACGTTATACGTTATACGTCATACGTTATACGTTATACGTTATACGTCATACGTTATACGTTATACATTATACGTTATAAGTTATACGTTATACGTTATACGTTGTACGTTATACGTTATACGTTAGACGCTATACGTTATACGTTATACGTTATACGTTATATATTATACGTTATGCGTTATAGGATATACGTTATACGTTATACGTTATACGTTATACGTTATGCGTTATACGTTATACGTTATACGTTATACGTTATACGTTATACGTTATACGTTATACGTTATACGTTATACGTTATACGTTATACGTTATACGTTATACGTTATACGTTATACGTTATACGTTATACGTTATACGTTATACGTTATACGTTATACGTTATACGTTATACGTTATACGTTATACGTTATACGTTATACGTAATATGTAATACGTCATACGTTTTACGTTAATCGTTATACGTTATACGTTATACGTTATACGCTATACGTTATACGTTATATGTTATACGTTATACGTTATACGTTGTACGTTATACGTTAGACGCTATTCGTTATACGTTATACGTTATACGTTATACGTTATACGTTATACGTCATACGTTATACGTTATACGTTATACGTTATACGTTATACATTATACGTTATAAGTTATACGTTATACGTTATACGTTGTACGTTATACGTTATACGTTAGACGCTATACGTTATACGTTATACGTTATACGTTATACGTTATACGTTATGCGTTATACGTTATACGTTATACGTTATACGTTATACGTTATACGTTATACGTTATACGTTATACGTTATACGTTATACGTTATACGTTATACGTTATACGTTATACGTAATATGTAATACGTCATACGTTTTACGTTAATCGTTATACGTTATACGTTATACGCTATACGTTATACGTTATATGTTATACGTTATACGTTATACGTTGTACGTTATACGTTATACGTTATACGTTAGACGCTATACGTTATGCGTTATACGTTATACGTTATACGTTATACGTTATACATTATACGTTATAAGTTATACGTTATACGTTATACGTTGTACGTTATACGTTATACGTTAGACGCTATACGTTATACGTTATACGTTATACGTTATACGTTATACGTTATACGTTATACGTTATGCGTTATAAGATATACGTTATACGTTATACGTTGTACGTTATACGTTATACGTTATACGTTATACGTTATACGTTATACGTTATACGTTATACGTTATACGTTATACGTTATACGTTATACGTTATACGTTATACGTTACACGTTATACGTTATACGTTATACGTTATACGTTATACGTTATAGGTTGTACGTTATACGTTATACGTTATACGTTATACGTTATACGTTATACGTTATACGTTATACGTTAAACATTGTACGTTATACGTTATACGTCATACGTTATACGTTGTACGTTATACGTTATACGTTATGCGTTATACGTCATGCGATATACGTTATACGTTATACGTTATACGTTATACGTTATACATTATACGTTATATGTTATACGTTATACGTTATACGTTATACGTTATGCGTTATAGGATATACGTTATACGTTATACGTTGTACGTTATACGTTATACGTTATGCGTTATACGTCATGCGATATACGTTATACGTTATACGTTATACGTTATACGTTATACGTTGTACGTTATACGTTATACGTTATACGTTATACGTTATACGTTATACGTTATACGTTATACGTTATACGTTATACGCTATACGTTATAGGTTATACGTTATACGTTATACGTTATACGTTATACGTTATACGTTATACGTTATACGTTATACGTTATACGTTATACGTCATACGTTATACGTTATACGTTATTCGTTATACGGTATACGTTAAACGTTGTACGTTATACGTTATACGTTATTCGTTATACGGTATACGTTAAACGTTGTACGTTATACGTTATACGTTATACGTTATACGTTATACGTTGTACGTTATACGTTATACGTTATACGTTATACGCTATACGTTATACGTTATACGTTATACGTTATACGTTATACGTTATACGTTATACGTTATACGTTATACGTTATACGTTATACGTTATACGTTATACGTTATACGTCATACGTTATACGTTATACGTCATACGTTATACGTTATACATTATACGTTATAAGTTATACGTTATACGTTATACGTTGTACGTTATACGTTATACGTTAGACGCTATACGTTATACGTTATACGTTATACGTTATACGTTATACGTTATGCGTTATAGGATATACGTTATACGTTATACGTTATACGTTATACGTTATACGTTATGCGTTATACGTTATACGTTATTCGTTATACGTTATACGTAGTACGACATAGGTTATACGTTATACGTTATACGTTATACGTTATACGTTATACGTAATACGTTATACGTTATACGTTATACGTTATACATTATACGTTATACGTTACACGTTATACGTTATACGTTATACGTTATGCATTATACGTTATACGTTATACGTTATACGTTATACGTTATACGTTATACGTTATACGTTATACGTTATACGTTATACGTTATACGTTATACGTTATACGTAATATGTAATACGTCATTCGTTTTACGTTAATCGTTGTACGTTATACGTTATACGCTATACGTTATACGTTATACGTTATACGTTATACGTTATACGTTATACGTTATACGTTATACGTTATACGTTACACGTTATACGTTATACGTTATACGTTATACGTTATACGTTATACGTTATACGTTATACGTTATACGTTATACGTAATGCGTTATAGGATATACGTTATACGTTATACGTTGTACGTTATACGTTATACGCTGTACGTTATACGTTATACGTAATATGTAATACGTCATACGTTTTACGTTAATCGTTGTACGTTATACGTTATACGCTATACGTTATACGTTATACATTATACGTTATACGTTATACGTTATAAGTTATACGTTATACGTTATACGTTATACGTTATACGTTATACGTTATACGTTAGACGCTATACGTTATACGTTATACGTTATACGTTATACGTTATACGTTATACGTTATACGTAATATGTAATACGTCATTCGTTTTACGTTAATCGTTGTACGTTATACGTTATACGCTATACGTTATACGTTATACGTTATACGTTATACGTTATACGTTATACGATATACGTTATACGTTATACGTTATACGTTATACGTTATACGTTATACGTTATACGTTATACGTTATACGTTATACGTTATACGTTATACGTTATACGTTATACGTTATAAGTTATACGTTATACGTTATACGTTATACCTTATACGTTATACGTTAGACGCTATACGTTATACGTTATACGTTATACGTTATACGTTATACGTTATACGTTATACGTTATACATTATACGTTATACGTTATACGTTATACGTTATACGTTATACGTTATACGTTATACGTTATACGTTATACGTTATACGTTATACGTTATACGTTATACGTTATACATTATACGTTATACGTTATACGTTATACGTTATACGTTATACGTTATACGCTATACGTTATACGTAATACGTTATAAGTTATACGTTATACGTTATACTGTTATACGTTATACGTTATACGTTATACGTTATACGTTATACGTTATACGTTATACGTTATACGTTATACGTTATACGTTATACGTTATACGTTATACATTATACGTTATACGTTATACGTTATACGTTATACGTTATACGTTATACGTTATACGTTATACGTTATACGTTATAAGGTATACGTTATGCGTTATACGCTATACGTTATACGTTATACATTATACGTTATACGTTATACGTTATACGTTATACGATATGCGTTATAGGATATACGTTATACGTTATACGTTATACGTTATACGTTATACGTTATACGTTATGCGTTATAGGATATACGTTATACGTTATACGTTGTACGTTATACGTTATACGTTGTACGTTATACGTTATACGTAATATGTAATACGTCATACGTTTTACGTTAATCGTTGTACGTTATACGTTATACGTTATACGTTATACGTTATACGTTATACGTTATACGTAATGCGTTATAGGATATACGTTATACGTTATACGTTGTACGTTATACGTTATACGTTGTACGTTATACGTTATACGTAATATGTAATACGTCATACGTTTTACGTTAATCGTTGTACGTTATACGTTATACGCTATACGTTATACGTTATACATTATACGTTATACGTTATACGTTATAAGTTATACGTTATACGTTATACGTTATACGTTATACGTTATACGTTAGACGCTATACGTTATACGTCATACGTTATACGTTATACGTTATACGTATACGTTATACGTTATACGTTATACATTATACGTTATACGTTACACGTTATACGTTATACGTTATACGTTATACTTTATACGTTATACGTTATACGTTATACGTTATACATTATACGTTATACGTTATACGTTATACGTTATACGTTATACGTTATACGTAGTACGACATAGGTTATACGTTATACGTTATACGTTATACGTTATACGTTATACGTTATACGTAATACGTTATACGTTATACGTTATACGTTATGCGTTATAGGATATACGTTATACGTTATACGTTGTACGTTACACGTTATACGTTGTACGTTATACGTTCTACGTTATGCGTTATACGTTAAACGTTGTACGTTATACGTTATTCGTCATACGTTATACGTTATACGTTATACGTTATACGTTCTACGCTATACGTTATACGTTAAACGTTGTACGTTATACGTTATACGTTCTACGTTATACGTTACACGTTAAACGTTCTACGTTATACGTTATACATTATACGTTATACGTTATACGTTATACGTTATGCATTATACGTTATACGTTATACGTTATACGTTATACGTTATACGTTATACGTTATACGTTATACGTTATACGTTATACGTTATACGTTATACGTTATACGTTATACGTTATACGTTATACGTTATACGTAATACGTAATACGTTATTCGTTTTACGTTAATCGTTGTACGTTATA
The DNA here is from genome assembly GCF_051014685.1 of Ptiloglossa arizonensis. Taxonomy (NCBI): domain Eukaryota; kingdom Metazoa; phylum Arthropoda; class Insecta; order Hymenoptera; family Colletidae; genus Ptiloglossa; species Ptiloglossa arizonensis. The sequence continues at coordinate 118,688 of NW_027478741.1, read as the reverse complement.
CGTTATACGCTATACGTTATACGTTATACGTTATACGTTATACGTTATACGTTATACGTTATACGTTATACGCTATACGTTATACGTTATACGTTATACGTTATACGTTATACGTTATACGTTATACGTTATACGTTATACGTTATACGTTATACGTTATACGTTATAAGTTATACGTTATACGTTATACGTTATACCTTATACGTTATACGTTAGACGCTATACGTTATACGTTATACGTTATACGTTATACGTTATACGTTATACGTTATACGTTTTACGTTATACGATATGCGTTATAGGATATACGTTATACGTTATACGTTATACGTTATACGTTATACGTTATACGTTATGCGTTATAGGATATACGTTATACGTTATACGTTGTACGTTATACGCTATACGTTGTACGTTATACGTTACACGTAATATGTAATACGTCATACGTTTTACGTTAATCGTTGTACGTTATACGTTATACGCTATACGTTATACGTTATACATTATACGTTATACGTTATACGTTATACGTTATACGTTATACGTTATACGTTATACGTTATACGACATACGTTATACGTTATGCGTTATACGTTATACGTTATACGTTATACGTTATACGTTATACGTTATACGTTATACGTTATGCGTTATAGGATATACGTTATACGTTATACGTTGTACGTTATACGTTATACGTAATATGTAATACGTCATACGTTTTACGTTAATCGTTGTACGTTATACGTTATACGCTATACGTTATACGTTATACATTATACGTTATACGTTATACGTTATAAGTTATACGTTATACGTTATACGTTATACGTTATACGTTATACGTTAGACGCTATACGTTATACGTTATACGTTATACGTTATGCGTTATACGTTATACGTTATACGTTATACGTTATACGTTATACGTTATACGTTATACATTATACGTTATACGTTATACGTTATACGTTATACGTTATACGTTATACGTTATACGTTATACGTTATACGTTATACGTTATAAGGTATACGTTATGCGTTATACGCTATACGTTATACGTTATACATTATACGTTATACGTTATACGTTATACTTTATACGATATGCGTTATAGGATATACGTTATACGTTATACGTTGTACGTTATACGTTATACGTTATGCGTTATACGTCATGCGATATACGTTATACGTTATACGTTATACGTTATACGTTATACGTTATACATTATACGTTATACGTTATACGTTATACGTTATACGTTATACGTTATACGTTATACGTTATACGTTATACGTTATACGTTATACGTTATACGTTATACGTTATACGTTATACGTTATACGTTATACGTTATACGTTATACGTTATACGTTATACGTTATACGTTATACGTTATACGTTATACGTTATACGTTATACGTTATACGTTATACGTTATACGTTATACGTTATACGTTATACGTTATACGTTATGCGTTATAGGATATACGTTATACGTTATACGTTGTACGTTATACGTTATACGTTATACGTTATACGTTATACGTTATACGTTAAACGTTGTACGTTATACGTTATACGTTATACGTTATACGTTATACGTTATACGTTATACGTTATACGTTATACGTAATACGTTATAAGTTATACGTTATACGTTATACTGTTATACGTTATACGTTATACGTTATACGTTATACGTTATACGCTATACGTTATACGTTATACGTTATACGTTATACGTTATACGTTATACGTTATACGTTATACATTATACGTTATACGTTATACGTTATAAGTTATACGTTATACGTTATACGTTATACCTTATACGTTATACGTTAGACGCTATACGTTATACGTTATACGTTATACGTTATACGTTATACGTTATACGTTATACGTTATACGTTATACGTTATACGTTATACGTTATACGTTATACGTTATACGTTATACGTTATACGTTATACGTTATACGTTATACGTTATACGTTATACGTTATACGTTATACGTTATACGTTATACGTTATACGTTATACGTTATACGTTATACGTTATACGTTATACGTTATACGTTATACGTTATACGTAATACGTTATAAGTTATACGTTATACGTTATACTGTTATACGTTATACGTTATACGTTATTCGTTATACGTTATACGTTATACGTTGGACGTTATACGTTATACGTTATATGTTATACATTATACGTTATACGTTATACGTTATACGTTATACGTTATACGTTATACGTTATACGTTATACGTTATACGTTATACGTTATACGTTATACGACATACGTTATACGTTATACGTTATACGTTATACGTTATGCGTTATACGCTATACGTTATACGTTATACATTATACGTTATACGTTATACGTTTTACGTTATGCGATATGCGTTATAGGATATACGTTATACGTTATACGTTATACGTTATACGTTATACGTTATACGTTATACGTTATGCGTTATAGGATATACGTTATACGTTATACGTTGTACGTTATACGCTATACGTTGTACGTTATACGTTATACGTAATATGTAATACGTCATACGATTTACGTTAGTCGTTGTACGTTATACGTTATACGCTATACGTTATACGTTATACATTATACGTTATACGTTATACGTTATACGTTATACGTTATACGTTATACGTTATACGTTATACGTTATACGACATACGTTATACGTTATACGTTATACGTTATACGTTATGCGTTATACGTTATACGTTATACGTTATACGTTATTCGTTATGCGTTATAGGATATACGTTATACGTTATACGTTGTACGTTATACGTTATACGTAATATGTAATACGTCATACGTTTTACGTTAATCGTTGTACGTTATACGTTATACGCTATACGTTATACGTTATACATTATACGTTATACGTTATACGTTATAAGTTATACGTTATACGTTATACGTTATACGTTATACGTTATACGTTAGACGCTATACGTTATACGTTATACGTTATACGTTATGCGTTATACGTTATACGTTATACATTATACGTTATACGTTATACGTTATACGTTATACGTTATACGTTATACGTTATACGTTATACGTTATACGTTATACATTATACGTTATACGTTATACGTTATACGTTATACGTTATACGTTATACGTTATACGTTATACGTAATACGTTATAAGTTATACGTTATAAGTTATACTGTTATACGTTATACGTTATACGTTATACGTTATACGTTATACGTTATACGTTATACGTTATACGTTATGCGTTATACGTTATACGTCATACGTTATACGTTATACGTTATACATTATACGTTATACGTTATACGTTATACGTTATACGTTATACGTTATACGTTATACGTTATACGTTATACGTTATACGTTATACGTTATACGTTATACGTTATACGTTATACGTTATACGTAATATGTAATACGTCATAAGTTTTACGTTAATCGTTGTACGTTATACGTTATACGCTATACGTTATACGTTATACATTATACGTTATACGTTATACGTTATACGTTATAAGTTATACGTTATACGTTATACGTTATACGTTATACGTTATACGTTAGACGCTATACGTTATACGTTATACGTTATACGTTATGCGTTATACGTTATACGTTATACATTATACGTTATACGTTATACGTTATACGTTATACGTTATACGTTATACGTTATACGTTATACGTTATACGTTATACATTATACGTTATACGTTATACGTTATACGTTATACGTTATACGTTATACGTTATACGTTATACGTAATACGTTATAAGTTATACGTTATACGTTATACTGTTATACGTTATACGTTATACGTTATACGTTATACGTTATACGTTATACGTTATGCGTTATACGTTATACGTCATACGTTATACGTTATACGTTATACATTATACGTTATACGTTATACGTTATACGTTATACGTTATACGTTATACGTTATACGTTATACGTTATACGTTATACGTTATACGTTATACGTTATACGTTATACGTTATACATTATACGTTATACGTTATACGTTATACGTTATACGTTATACGTTATACGTTATACGTTATACGTTATACGTTATACGTTATACGTTATACGTTATAAGGTATACGTTATGCGTTATACGCTATACGTTATACGTTATACATTATACGTTATACGTTATACGTTATACTTTATACGATATGCGTTATAGGATATACGTTATACGTTATACGTTGTACGTTATACGTTATACGTTATGCGTTATACGTCATGCGATATACGTTATACGTTATACGTTATACGTTATACGTTATACGTTATACATTATACGTTATACGTTATACGTTATACGTTATACGTTATACGTTATACGTTATACGTTATACGTTATACGTAATATGTAATACGTCATACGTTATACGTTACACGTTATACGTTATACGTTATACGTTATACGTTATACGTTATACGTTATACGTTATACGTTATACGTTATACGTTATACGTTATACGTTATACGTTATACGTTATACGTTATACGTTATACGTTATACGTTATACGTTATACGTTATACGTTATACGTTATACGTTATACGTTATACGTTATACGTTATACGTTATACGTTATACGTTATACGTTATACGTTATACGTTATACGTTATGCGTTATAGGATATACGTTATACGTTATACGTTGTACGTTATACGTTATACGTTGTACGTTATACGTTATACGTTATACGTTATACGTTATGCGTTATAGGATATACGTTATACGTTATACGTTGTACGTTATACGTTATACGTTATACGTTATACGTTATACGTTAAACGTTGTACGTTATACGTTATACGTTATACGTTATACGTTATACGTTATACGTTATACGTTATACGTTATACGTTGTACGTTATACGTTATACGTTATACGTTATACGTTATACGTTATACGTTAAACGTTGTACGTTATACGTTATACGTTATACGTTATACGTTATACGTTATACGTTATACGTTATACGTTATACGTTGTACGTTATATGTTATACGTTATACGTTATACGTCATACGTTATACGTTATACGTTATACGTTATACGCTATACGTTATACGTTATACGTTATACGTTATACGTTATACGTTATACGTTATACGTTATACGTTATACGTTGTACGGTATACGTTATACGTTATACGTTATACGTTGTACGTTATACGTTCTACGTTATACGTTATACGTTATACGTTATACGTTATACGTTATACGTTATACGTTATACGTTATACGTTATACGTTATACGTTATACGTTAGACGTTATACGTTATACGTTATATGTTATACGATATACGTTATACGTTATACGTTATACGTTATACGTTATACGTTATACGTTACACGTTAAACGTTACACGTTATACGTTATACGTTATACGGTATACGTTATGCGTTGTACGCTATACGTTATGCGTTATAGGATATACGTTATGCGTTATAGGATATACGTTATACTATACTAAATACGTTGTACGTTATACGTTATACGTTATGCGTTATACGTCATGCGATATACGTTATACGTTATTCGTTATACGGTATACGTTAGACGTTGTACGTTATACGTTATACGTTATACGTTATACGTTATACGTTATACGTTATACGTTATACGTTATACGTTATACGTTATACGTTATACGTTATACGTTATACGTTATACGTTATACGTTATACGTTATACGTTATACGTTATACGTTATACGTTATACGTTATACGTTATACGTTATACGTTATACGTTATACGTTATACGTTATACGTTATACGTTATACGTTATACGTTATACGTTATACGTTATACGTTATACGTTATACGTTATACGTTATACGTTATACGTTATACGTTATACGTTATACGTTATACGTTATACGTTATGCGTTATAGGATATACGTTATACGTTATACGTTGTACGTTATACGTTATACGTTGTACGTTATACGTTATACGTTATACGTTATACGTTATGCGTTATAGGATATACGTTATACGTTATACGTTGTACGTTATACGTTATACGTTATACGTTATACGTTATACGTTAAACGTTGTACGTTATACGTTATACGTTATACGTTATACGTTATACGTTATACGTTATACGTTATACGTTATACGTTGTACGTTATACGTTATACGTTATACGTTATACGTTATACGTTATACGTTATACGTTAAACGTTGTACGTTATACGTTATACGTTATACGTTATACGTTATACGTTATACGTTATACGTTATACGTTATACGTTGTACGTTATACGTTATACGTTATACGTTATACGTCATACGTTATACGTTATACGTTATACGTTATACGCTATACGTTATACGTTATACGTTATACGTTATACGTTATACGTTATACGTTATACGTTATACGTTATACGTTGTACGGTATACGTTATACGTTATACGTTATACGTTGTACGTTATACGTTATACGTTATACGTTATACGTTATACGTTATACGTTATACGTTATACGTTATACGTTATACGTTATACGTTATACGTTATACGTTATACGTTAGACGTTATACGTTATACGTTATATGTTATACGATATACGTTATACGTTATACGTTATACGTTATACGTTATACGTTATACGTTACACGTTAAACGTTACACGTTATACGTTATACGTTATACGGTATACGTTATGCGTTGTACGCTATACGTTATGCGTTATAGGATATACGTTATGCGTTATAGGATATACGTTATACTATACTAAATACGTTGTACGTTATACGTTATACGTTATGCGTTATACGTCATGCGATATACGTTATACGTTATTCGTTATACGGTATACGTTAGACGTTGTACGTTATACGTTATACGTTATACGTTATACGTTATACGTTATACGTTATACGTTATACGTTATACGTTATACGTTATACGTTATACGTTATACTGTTATACGTTATACGTTATACGTTATACGTTATACGTTATACGTTATACGTTATACGTTATACGTTATACGTTATACGTTACACGTTATGCGCTACACGTTATACGTTACACGTTATACGTTATACGTTATACGGTATACGTTATACGTTATACGTTATACGTTGTACGTTATACGTTCTACGTTATACGTTATACGTTATACGTTATACGTTATACGTTATACGTTATACGTTATACGTTATACGTTATACGTTATACGTTATACGTTATACGTTATACGTTATACGTTATACGTTATACGTTATACGTTATACGTTGTACGTTATACGTTATACGTTATACGTTATACGTTAGACGTTGTACGTTATACGTTATACGTTATACGTTATACGCTATACGTTATACGTTATACGTTATACGTTATACGTTATACGTTATACGTTATACGTTATACGTCATGCGATATACGTTATACGTTATTCGTTATACGGTATACGTTAAACGTTGTACGTTATACGTTATACGTTATACGTTATACGTTATACGTTAAACGTTGTACGTTATACGTTATACGTTATACGTTATACGTTATACGTTATACGTTATAGGTTATACGTTATACGTTATACGTTATACGTTATACGATCCACGTTATACGTTATACGTTATACGCTATACGTTATACGTTATACGTTATACGTTATACGTTATACGTAATGCGTTATAGGATATACGTTATACGTTATACGTTATACGTTATACGTTATACGTCATACGTTATACGTTATGCGTTATAGGATATACGTTATAAGTTATACGTTGTACGTTATACGTTATACGTTGTACGTTATACGTTCAACGTTATACGTTATACGTTAAACGTTGTACGTTATACGTTATTCGTCATACGTTATACGTTATACGTTATACGTTATACGTTCTACGTTCTACGTTATACGTTAAACGTTGTACGTTATACGTTATACGTTATACGTTATACGTTATACGTTATACGTTATACGTTATGCGTTATACGTTATACGTTATACGTTATACGTTATACGTTATACGTTATGCGTTATACGTTATACGTTATACGTAATATGTAATATGTCATACGTTATACGTTATACGTTATACGTTATACGATCCACGTTATACGTTATACGTTATACGCTATACGTTATACGTTATACGTTATACGTTATACGTTATACGTAATGCGTTATAGGATATACGTTATACGTTATACGTTATACGTTATACGTTATACGTCATACGTTATACGTTATGCGTTATAGGATATACGTTATAAGTTATACGTTGTACGTTATACGTTATACGTTGTACGTTATACGTTCAACGTTATACGTTATACGTTAAACGTTGTACGTTATACGTTATTCGTCATACGTTATACGTTATACGTTATACGTTATACGTTATGCGTTATAGGATATACGTTATACGTTATACGTTGTACGTTATACGTTATACGTTATACGTTATACGTTATACGTTAAACGTTGTACGTTATACGTTATACGTTATACGTTATACGTTATACGTTATACGTTATACGTTATACGTTATACGTTGTACGTTATACGTTATACGTTATACGTTATACGTTATACGTTATACGTTAAACGTTGTACGTTATACGTTATACGTTATACGTTATACGTTATACGTTATACGTTATACGTTATACGTTATACGTTGTACGTTATACGTTATACGTTATACGTTATACGTCATACGTTATACGTTATACGTTATACGTTATACGCTATACGTTATACGTTATACGTTATACGTTATACGTTATACGTTATACGTTATACGTTATACGTTATACGTTATACGTTGTACGTTATACGTTATACGTTATACGTTATACGTTAGACGTTGTACGTTATACGTTATACGTTATACGTTATACGCTATACGTTATACGTTATACGTTATACGTTATACGTTATACGTTATACGTTATACGTTATACGTCATGCGATATACGTTATACGTTATTCGTTATACGGTATACGTTAAACGTTGTACGTTATACGTTATACGTTATACGTTATACGTTATACGTTAGACGTTATACGTTATACGTTATATGTTATACGATATACGTTATACGTTATACGTTATACGTTATACGTTATACGTTATACGTTACACGTTAAACGTTACACGTTATACGTTATACGTTATACGGTATACGTTATGCGTTGTACGCTATACGTTATGCGTTATAGGATATACGTTATGCGTTATAGGATATACGTTATACTATACTAAATACGTTGTACGTTATACGTTATACGTTATGCGTTATACGTCATGCGATATACGTTATACGTTATTCGTTATACGGTATACGTTAGACGTTGTACGTTATACGTTATACGTTATACGTTATACGTTATACGTTATACGTTATACGTTATACATTATACGTTATACGTTATACGTTATACGTTATACGTTATACTGTTATACGTTATACGTTATACGTTATACGTTATACGTTATACGTTATACGTTATACGTTATACGTTATACGTTATACGTTACACGTTATACGCTACACGTTATACGTTACACGTTATACGTTATACGTTATACGGTATACGTTATACGTTATACGTTATACGTTGTACGTTATACGTTCTACGTTATACGTTATACGTTATACGTTATACGTTATACGTTATACGTTATACGTTATACGTTATACGTTATACGTTATACGTTATACGTTATACGTTATACGTTATACGTTATACGTTATACGTTATACGTTATACGTTGTACGTTATACGTTATACGTTATACGTTATACGTTAGACGTTGTACGTTATACGTTATACGTTATACGTTATACGCTATACGTTATACGTTATACGTTATACGTTATACGTTATACGTTATACGTTATACGTTATACGTTATACGTCATGCGATATACGTTATACGTTATTCGTTATACGGTATACGTTAAACGTTGTACGTTATACGTTATACGTTATACGTTATACGTTAAACGTTGTACGTTATACGTTATACGTTATACGTTATACGTTATACGTTATACGTTATAGGTTATACGTTATACGTTATACGTTATACGTTATACGATCCACGTTATACGTTATACGTTATACGCTATACGTTATACGTTATACGTTATACGTTATACGTTATACGTAATGCGTTATAGGATATACGTTATACGTTATACGTTATACGTTATACGTTATACGTCATACGTTATACGTCATGCGATATACGTTATACGTTATTCGTTATACGGTATACGTTAAACGTTGTACGTTATACGTTATACGTTATACGTTATACGTTAAACGTTGTACGTTATACGTTATACGTTATACGTTATACGTTATACGTTATACGTTATAGGTTATACGTTATACGTTATACGTTATACGTTATACGATCCACGTTATACGTTATACGTTATACGCTATACGTTATACGTTATACGTTATACGTTATACGTTATACGTTATACGTAATGCGTTATAGGATATACGTTATACGTTATACGTTATACGTTATACGTTATACGTCATACGTTATACGTTATGCGTTATAGGATATACGTTATAAGTTATACGTTGTACGCTATACGTTATACGTTGTACGTTATACGTTCAACGTTATACGTTATACGTTAAACGTTGTACGTTATACGTTATTCGTCATACGTTATACGTTATACGTTATACGTTATACGTTCTACGTTATACGTTATACGTTAAACGTTGTACGTTATACGTTATACGTTATACGTTATACGTTATACGTTATACGTTATAGGTTGTACGTTATACGTTATACGTTATACGTTATACGATCCACGTTATACGTTATACGTTATACGCTATACGTTATACGTTATACGTTATACGTTATACGTTATACGTTATACGTAATGCGTTATACGTTATGCGTTATACGTTATACGTTATACGTAATATGTAATATGTCATACGTTATACGTTATACGTTATACGTTATACGATCCACGTTATACGTTATACGTTATACGCTATACGTTATACGTTATACGTTATACGTTATACGTTATACGTAATGCGTTATAGGATATACGTTATACGTTATACGTTATACGTTACACGTTAAACGTTACACGTTATACGTTATACGTTATACGGTATACGTTATGCGTTGTACGCTATACGTTATGCGTTATAGGATATACGTTATGCGTTATAGGATATACGTTATACTATACTAAATACGTTGTACCTTATACGTTATACGTTATGCGTTATACGTCATGCGATATACGTTATACGTTATTCGTTATACGGTATACGTTAGACGTTGTACGTTATACGTTATACGTTATACGTTATACGTTATACGTTATACGTTATACGTTATACGTTATACGTTATACGTTAGACGTTATACGTTATACTGTTATACGTTATACGTTATACGTTATACGTTATACGTTATACGTTATACGTTATACGTTATACGTTATACGTTACACGTTATACGCTACACGTTATACGTTACACGTTATACGTTATACGTTATACAGTATACGTTATACGTTATACGTTATACGTTGTACGTTATACGTTCTACGTTATACGTTATACGTTATACGTTATACGTTATACGTTATACGTTATACGTCATACGTTATACGTTATACGTTATACGTTATACGTTATACGTTAACGTTATACGTTATACGTTATACGTTATACGTTATACGTTGTACGTTATACGTTATACGTTATACGTTATACGTTAGACGTTGTACGTTATACGTTATACGTTATACGTTATACGCAATACGTTATACGTTATACGTTATACGTTATACGTTATACGTTATACGTTATACGTTATACGTCATGCTATATACGTTATACGTTATTCGTTATACGGTATACGTTAAACGTTGTACGTTATACGTTATACGTTATACGTTATACGTTAAACGTTGTACGTTATACGTTATACGTTATACGTTATACGTTATACGTTATACGTTATAGGTTGTACGTTATACGTTATACGTTATACGTTATACGATCCACGTTATACGTTATACGTTATACGCTATACGTTATACGTTATACGTTATACGTTATACGTTATGCGTTATACGTAATGCGTTATAGGATATACGTTATACGTTATACGTTATACGTTATACGTTATACGTCATACGTTATACGTTATGCGTTATAGGATATACGTTATACGTTATACGTTGTACGTTATACGTTATACGTTGTACGTTATACGTTCAACGTTATACGTTATACGTTAAACGTTGTACGTTATACGTTATTCGTCATACGTTATACGTTATACGTTATACGTTATACGTTCTACGTTATACGTTATACGTTAAACGTTGTACGTTATACGTTATACGTTATACGTTATACGTTATACGTTATACGTTATACGTTATACGTTATGCGTTATACGTTATACGTTATACGTTATACGTTATACGTTATACGTTATACGTTATACGTTATACGTTATACGTTATACGTAATATGTAATATGTCATCGGTTATACGTTATACGTTATACGTTATACGTTATACGTTATACGTTATACGTTATACGTTATACGTTATACGTTATAGGTTATACGTTATACGTTATACGTTATACGTTATACGATCCACGTTATACGTTATACGTTATACGTTATACGTTATACGTTATACGTTATACGTTATACGTTATACGTTATACGTTATACGTTATACGTTATACGTTATACGTTATACGTTATACGTTATACGTTATACGTTATACGTTATACGTTATACGTTATGCGTTATAGGATATACGTTATACGTTATACGTTGTACGTTATACGTTATACGTTATACGTTATACGTTATACGTTAAACGTTGTACGTTATACGTTATACGTTATACGTTATACGTTATACGTTATACGTTATACGTTATACGTTATACGTTGTACGTTGTACGTTATACGTTATACGTTATACGTTATACGTCATACGTTATACGTTATACGTTATACGTTATACGTTATACGTTATACGTTATACGTTATACGTTATACGTTATACGTTATACGTTATACGTTATACGTTATACGTTATACGTTATACGTTGTACGTTATACGTTATACGTTATACGTTATACGTTAGACGTTGTACGTTATACGTTATACGTTATACGTTATACGCTATACGTTATACGTTATACGTTATACGTTATACGTTATACGTTATACGTTATACGTCATGCGATATACGTTATACGTTATTCGTTATACGGTATACGTTAAACGTTGTACGTTATACGTTATACGTTATACGTTATACGTTATACGTTATACGTTATACGTTAGACGTTATACGTTATACGTTATATGTTATACGATATACGTTATACGTTATACGTTATACGTTATACGTTATACGTTATACGTTATACGTTACACGTTAAACGTAACACGTTATACGTTATACGTTATACGGTATACGTTATGCGTTGTACGCTATACGTTATGCGTTATAGGATATACGTTATGCGTTATAGGATATACGTTATACTATACTAAATACGTTGTACGTTATACGTTATACGTTATGCGTTATACGTCATGCGATATACGTTATACGTTATTCGTTATACGGTATACGTTAGACGTTGTACGTTATACGTTATACGTTATACGTTATACGTTATACGTTATACGTTATACGTTATACGATATACGTTATACGTTATACGATATACGTTATACGTTATACTGTTATACGTTATACGTTATACGTTATACGTTATACGTTATACGTTATACGTTATACGTTATACGTTACACGTTATACGCTATACGTTATACGTTACACGTTATACGTTATACGTTATACGGTATACGTTATACGTTATACGTTATACGTTGTACGTTATACGTTCTACGTTATACGTTATACGTTATACGTTATACGTTATACGTTATACGTTATACGTTATACGTTATACGTTATACGTTATACGTTATACGTTATACGTTATACGTTATACGTTATACGTTATACGTTACACGTTATACGTTATACGTTATCCGTTCTACGTTATACGTTATACGTTAAACGTTGTACGTTATACGTTATACGTTATACGTTATACGTTGTACGTTATACGTTATACGTTATACGTTATACGTTATACGTTATACGTTATACGTTATACGTTATACGTTATACATTATACGTTATACGTTATACGTTATACGTTATACGTTATACGTTATACGTTATACGTTATACGTTATGCGTTATAGGATATACGTTATACGTTATACGTTGTACGTTATACGTTATACGTTATACGTTATACGTTATACGTTATACGTTATACGTTAAACGTTGTACGTTATACGTTATACGTTATACGTTATACGTTATACGTTATACGTTATACGTTATACGTTATACGTTGTACGTTATACGTTATATGTTATACGTTATACGTCATACGTTATACGTCATACGTTATACGTTATACGTTATACGTTATACGTTATACGTTATACGTTATACGTTATACGTTATACGTTATACGTTGTGCGTTATACGTTATACGTTATACGTTATACGTTATGCGTTAGACGTTGTACGTTATACGTTATTCGTTATACGTTATACGCAATACGTTATACGTTATACGTTATACATTATACGTTATACGTTATACGTCATGCGATATACGTTATACGTTATTCGTTATACGGTATACGTTAAACGTTGTACGTTATGCGTTATACGTTATACGTTATACGTTATACGTTATACGTTATACGTTATACGTTATACGTTATACGTTATACGTTATACGTTGTACGTTGTACGTTATACGTTATACGTTATACGTTATACATTATATGTTATACGTTATACGTTATACGTTATACGTTATACGTTATACGTTATACGTTATACGTTATACGTTAGACGTTATACGTTATACGTTCTACGTTCTACGTTCTACGTTATACGTTATACGTTATACGTTATAGGGTATACGTTATGCGTTATACGCTATACGTTATGCGTTATAGGATATACGTTATACGTTATACGTTATACGTTATACGTTATACGTTATGTGTTATACGTTATACGTTATACGTTATACGTTATACGTTATACGTTATACGTTATACGTTATACGTTATACGTTATACGTTATACGTTATACGTTATACGTTATACGTTATACGTTATACGTTATACGTTATACGTTATACGTTATACGTTATACGTTATACGTTATACGTTATACGTTATACGTTATACGTTATACGTTATACGTTATACGTTATACGTTATACGTTATACGTTATACGTTATACGTTATACGTTATACGTTATACGTTATACGTTATACGTTATACGTTATACGTTATGCGTTATAGGATATACGTTATACGTTATACGTTGTACATTATACGTTATACGTTAGACGTTGTACGTTATACGTTATACGTTATACGTTATACGTTATACGTTATACGTTATACGTTATACGTTATACGTTATACGTTATACGTTATACGTTATACGTTATACGTTATACGTTATACGTTATACGTTATGCGTTATAGGCTATACGTTATACGTTATACGTTGTACGTTATACGTTATACGTTATACGTTATACGTTATACGTTATACGTTATACGTTAAACGTTGTACGTTATACGTTATACGTTATACGTTATACGTTATACGTTATACGTTATAGGTTATACGTTATACGTTATACGTTATACGTTATACGATCCACGTTATACGTTATACGTTATACGCTATACGTTATACGTTATACGTTATACGTTATACGTTATACGTAATGCGTTATAGGATATACGTTATACGTTATACGTTATACGTTATACGTTATACGTCATACGTTATACGTTATGCGTTATAGGATATACGTTATACGTTATACGTTGTACGTTATACGTTATACGTTGTACGTTATACGTTCAACGTTATACGTTATACGTTAAACGTTGTACGTTATACGTTATTCGTCATACGTTATACGTTATACGTTATACGTTATACGTTCTACGTTATACGTTATACGTTAAACGTTGTACGTTATACGTTATACGTTATACGTTATACGTTATACGTTATACGTTATACGTTATGCGTTATACGTTATACGTTATACGTTATACGTTATACGTTATACGTTATACGTTATACGTTATACGTTATACGTAATATGTAATATGTCATACGTTATACGTTATACGTTATACGTTATACGTTATACGTTATACGTTATACGTTATACGTTGTACGTTATACGTTATACGTTATACGTTATACGTTATACGTTAGACGTTGTACGTTATACGTTATACGTTATACGTTATACGCTATACGTTATACGTTATACGTTATACGTTATACGTTATACGTTATACGCTATACGTTATACGTTATACGTTATACGTTATACGTTATACGTTATACGCTATACGTTATACGTTATACGTTATACGTTATACGTTATACGTAATGCGTTATAGGATATACGTTATACGTTATACGTTATACGTTATACGTTATACGTCATACGTTATACGTTATGCGTTATAGGATATACGTTATACGTTATACGTTGTACGTTATACGTTATACGTTGTACGTTATACGTTCAACGTTATACGTTATACGTTAAACGTTGTACGTTATACGTTATTCGTCATACGTTATACGTTATACGTTATACGTTATACGTTCTACGTTATACGTTATACGTTAAACGTTGTACGTTATACGTTATACGTTATACGTTATACGTTATACGTTATACGTTATACGTTATGCGTTATACGTTATACGTTATACGTTATACGTTATACGTTATACGTTATACGTTATACGTTATACGTTATACGTAATATGTAATATGTCATACGTTATACGTTATACGTTATACGTTATACGTTATACGTTATACGTTATACGTTATACGTTATACGTTATACGTTATACGTTATACGTTATACGTTATACGTTATACGTTATACGTTATACGTTATACGTTATACGTTATACGTTATACGTTATACGTTATACGTTATACGTTATGCGTTATAGGATATACGTTATACGTTATACGTTGTACGTTATACGTTATACGTTATACGTTATACGTTATACGTTAAACGTTGTACGTTATACGTTATACGTTATACGTTATACGCTATACGTTATACGTTATACGTTATACGTTGTACGTTATACGTTATACGTTATACGTTATACGTCATACGTTATACGTTATACGTTATACGTTACACGTTACACGTTATACGTTATACGTTATACGTTATACGTTATACGTTATACGTTATACGTTATACGTTATACGTTATACGTTATACGTTGTACGTTATACGTTATACGTTATACGTTATACGTTATACGTTAGACGTTGTACGTTATACGTTATACGTTATACGTTATACGCTATACGTTATACGTTATACGTTATACGTTATACGTTATACGTTATACGCTATACGTTATACGTTATACGTTATACGTTATACGTTATACGTTATACGTTATACGTTATACGTTATACGTCATGCGATATACATTATATGTTATTCGTTATACGGTATACGTTAAACGTTGTACGTTATACGTTATACGTTATACGTTATACGTTATACGTTATACGTTATACGTTATACGTTATACGTTAGACGTTATACGTTATACGTTATATGTTATACGATATACGTTATAGGTTATACGTTATACGTTATACGTTATACGTTATACGTTACACGTTAAACGTTACACGTTATACGTTATACGTTATACGGTATACGTTATGCGTTGTACGCTATACGTTATGCGTTATAGGATGTACGTTATGCGTTATAGGATATACGTTATACTATACTAAATACGTTGTACGTTATACGTTATACGTTATGCGTTATACGTCATGCGATATACGTTATACGTTATTCGTTATACGGTATACGTTAGACGTTGTACGTTATACGTTATACGTTATACTTTATACGTTATACGTTATACGTTATACGTTATACGTTATACGTTATACGTTACACGTTATACGTTATACTGTTATACGTTATACGTTATACGTTATACGTTATACGTTATACGTTATACGTTATACGTTATACGTTACACGTTATACGCTACACGTTATACGTTACACGTTATACGTTATACGTTATACGGTATACGTTATACGTTATACGTTATACGTTTTACGTTATACGTTCTACGTTATACGTTATACGTTATACGTAATACGTTATACGTTATACGTTATACGTTATACGTTATACGTTATACGTTATACGTTATACGTTATACGTTATACGTTATACGTTATACGTTATACGTTACACGTTATACGTTATACGTTATCCGTTCTACGTTATACGTTATACGTTAAACGTTGTACGTTATACGTTATACGTTATACGTTATACGTTATACGTTATACGTTATACGTTATACGTTATGCGTTATAGGATATACGTTATACGTTATACGTTGTACGTTATACGTTATACGTTATGCGTTATACGTCATGCGATATACGTTATACGTTATTCGTTATACGGTATACGTTAAACGTTGTACGTTATACGTTATACGTTATACGTTATACGTTATACGTTATACGTTATGCGTTATACGTTATACGTTATACGTTATACGTTATACGTTATACGTTATACGTTGTACGTTATACGTTTTACGTTATACGTTATACGTTATACGTAATATGTAATACGTCATACGTTTTACGTTAATCGTTATACGTTATACGTTATACGCTATACGTTATGCGTTATACGTTATACGTTATACGTTATACGTTATACGTTATACGTTATACGTTATACGTTGTACGTTATACGTTATACGTTATGCGTAATATGTAATATGTCATACGTTATACGTTATACGTTATACGTTATACGTTATACGTTATACGTTATACGTTATACGTTATACGTTATACGTTATACGTTATACGTTGTACGTTATACGTTCAACGTTATACGTTATACGTTATACGTTATACGTTATACGTTATACGTTATGCGTTATAGGATATACGTTATACGTTATACGTTGTACATTATACGTTATACGTTAGACGTTGTACGTTATACGTTGTACGTTATACGTTATACGTTATACGTTATACGTTATACGTTATACGTTATACGTTATACGTTATACGTTATACGTTATACGTTATACGTTATACGTTATACGTTATACGTTATACGTTATGCGTTATAGGATATACGTTATACGTTATACGTTGTACGTTATACGTTATACGTTATACGTTATACGTTATACGTTATACGTTAAACGTTGTACGTTATACGTTATACGTTATACGTTATACGTTATACGTTATACGTTATAGGTTATACGTTATACGTTATACGTTATACGTTATACGATCCACGTTATACGTTATACGTTATACGCTATACGTTATACGTTATACGTTATACGTTATACGTTATACGTAATGCGTTATAGGATATACGTTATACGTTATACGTTATACGTTATACGTTATACGTTATACGTCATACGTTATACGTTATGCGTTATAGGATATACGTTATACGTTATACGTTGTACGTTATACGTTATACGTTGTACGTTATACGTTCAACGTTATACGTTATACGTTAAACGTTGTACGTTATACGTTATTCGTCATACGTTATACTTTATACGTTATACGTTATACGTTCTACGTTATACGTTATACGTTATACGTTATACGTTATTCGTCATACGTTATACGTTATACGTTATACGTTATACGTTATACGTTATACGTAATATGTAATACGTCATACGTTTTACGTTAATCGTTATACGTTATACGTTATACGCTATACGTTATGCGTTATACGTTATACGTTATACGTTATACGTTATACGTTATACGTTATACGTTATACGTTATACGTTATACGTTATACGTTATACGTTATACGTTATACGTTATGCGTTATACGTTATACGTTATACGTTATACGTTATACGTTATACGTTATACGTTATACGTTATACGTTATACGTAATATGTAATATGTCATACGTTATACGTTATACGTTATACGTTATACGTTATACGTTATACGTTATACGTTATACGTTATACGTTATACGTTATACGTTATACGTTATACGTTATACGTTATACGTTATACGTTATACGTTATACGTTATACGTTATACGTTATGCGTTATGCGTTATAGGATATACGTTCTACGTTATACGTTGTACGTTATACGTTATACGTTATACGTTATACGTTATACGTTATACGTTAAACGTTGTACGTTATACGTTATACGTTATACGTTATACGTTATACGTTATACGTTATACGTTATACGTTGTACGTTATACGTTATACGTTATACGTTATACGTCATACGTTATACGTTATACGTTATACGTTACACGTTATACGTTATACGTTATACGTTATACGTTATACGTTATACGTTATACGTTATACGTTATACGTTATACGTTATACGTTGTACGTTATACGTTATACGTTATACGTTATACGTTATACGTTAGACGTTGTACGTTATACGTTATACGTTATACGTTATACGCTATACGTTATACGTTATACGTTATACGTTATACGTTATACGTTATACGCTATACGTTATACGTTATACGTTATACGTTATACGTTATACGTTATACGTTATACGTCATGCGATATACGTTATATGTTATTCGTTATACGGTATACGTTAAACGTTGTACGTTATACGTTATACGTTATACGTTATACGTTATACGTTATACGTTATACGTTATACGTTATACGTTATACGTTATACGTTATACGTTATACGTTACACGTTATACGCTACACGTTATACGTTACACGTTATACGTTATACGTTATACGGTATACGTTATACGTTATACGTTATACGTTTTACGTTATACGTTCTACGTTATACGTTATACGTTATACGTAATACGTTATACGTTATACGTTATACGTTATACGTTATACGTTATACGTTATACGTTATACGTTATACGTTATACGTTATACGTTATACGTTATACGTTACACGTTATACGTTATACGTTATCCGTTCTACGTTATACGTTATACGTTAAACGTTGTACGTTATACGTTATACGTTATACGTTATACGTTATACGTTATACGTTATACGTTATACGTTATGCGTTATAGGATATACGTTATACGTTATACGTTGTACGTTATACGTTATACGTTATGCGTTATACGTCATGCGATATACGTTATACGTTATTCGTTATACGGTATACGTTAAACGTTGTACGTTATACGTTATACGTTATACGTTATACGTTATACGTTATACGTTATGCGTTATACGTTATACGTTATACGTTATACGTTATACGTTATACGTTATACGTTGTACGTTATACGTTTTACGTTATACGTTATACGTTATACGTAATATGTAATACGTCATACGTTTTACGTTAATCGTTATACGTTATACGTTATACGCTATACGTTATGCGTTATACGTTATACGTTATACGTTATACGTTATACGTTATACGTTATACGTTATACGTTGTACGTTATACGTTATACGTTATGCGTAATATGTAATATGTCATACGTTATACGTTATACGTTATACGTTATACGTTATACGTTATACGTTATACGTTATACGTTATACGTTATACGTTATACGTTATACGTTGTACGTTATACGTTCAACGTTATACGTTATACGTTATACGTTATACGTTATACGTTATACGTTATACGTTATGCGTTATAGGATATACGTTATACGTTATACGTTGTACATTATACGTTATACGTTAGACGTTGTACGTTGTACGTTATACGTTATACGTTATACGTTATACGTTATACGTTATACGTTATACGTTATACGTTATACGTTATACGTTATACGTTATACGTTATACGTTATACGTTATACGTTATACGTTATACGTTATACGTTATGCGTTATAGGATATACGTTATACGTTATACGTTGTACGTTATACGTTATACGTTATACGTTATACGTTATACGTTATACGTTAAACGTTGTACGTTATACGTTATACGTTATACGTTATACGTTATACGTTATACGTTATAGGTTATACGTTATACGTTATACGTTATACGTTATACGATCCACGTTATACGTTATACGTTATACGCTATACGTTATACGTTATACGTTATACGTTATACGTTATACGTAATGCGTTATAGGATATACGTTATACGTTATACGTTATACGTTATACGTTATACGTTATACGTTATACGTCATACGTTATACGTTATGCGTTATAGGATATACGTTATACGTTATACGTTGTACGTTATACGTTATACGTTGTACGTTATACGTTCAACGTTATACGTTATACGTTAAACGTTGTACGTTATACGTTATTCGTCATACGTTATACTTTATACGTTATACGTTATACGTTCTACGTTATACGTTATACGTTATACGTTATACGTTATTCGTCATACGTTATACGTTATACGTTATACGTTATACGTTATACGTTATACGTAATATGTAATACGTCATACGTTTTACGTTAATCGTTATACGTTATACGTTATACGCTATACGTTATGCGTTATACGTTATACGTTATACGTTATACGTTATACGTTATACGTTATACGTTATACGTTATACGTTATACGTTATACGTTATACGTTATACGTTATACGTTATGCGTTATACGTTATACGTTATACGTTATACGTTATACGTTATACGTTATACGTTATACGTTATACGTTATACGTAATATGTAATATGTCATACGTTATACGTTATACGTTATACGTTATACGTTATACGTTATACGTTATACGTTATACGTTATACGTTATACGTTATACGTTATACGTTATACGTTATACGTTATACGTTATACGTTATACGTTATACGTTATACGTTATACGTTATACGTTATGCGTTATAGGATATACGTTCTACGTTATACGTTGTACGTTATACGTTATACGTTATACGTTATACGTTATACGTTATACGTTAAACGTTGTACGTTATACGTTATACGTTATACGTTATACGTTATACGTTATACGTTATACGTTATACGTTGTACGTTATACGTTATACGTTATACGTTATACGTCATACGTTATACGTTATACGTTATACGTTACACGTTATACGTTACACGTTATACGTTATACGTTATACGTTATACGTTATACGTTATACGTTATACGTTATACGTTATACGTTGTACGTTATACGTTATACGTTATACGTTATACGTTATACGTTAGACGTTGTACGTTATACGTTATACGTTATACGTTATACGCTATACGTTATACGTTATACGTTATACGTTATACGTTATACGTTATACGCTATACGTTATACGTTATACGTTATACGTTATACGTTATACGTTATACGTTATACGTCATGCGATATACGTTATATGTTATTCGTTATACGGTATACGTTAAACGTTGTACGTTATACGTTATACGTTATACGTTATACGTTATACGTTATACGTTATACGTTAGACGTTATACGTTATACGTTATATGTTATACGATATACGTTATACGTTATACGTTATACGTTATACGTTATACGTTATACGTTATACGTTATACGGTATACGATATACGTTATGCGTTTTACGTTATTCGTGATACGTTATACGTTATACGTTATACGTTATACGTTATACGTTAAACGTTGTACGTTATACGTTATACGTTATACGTTATACGCTATACGTTATACGTTATACGTTATACGTTGTACGTTATACGTTATACGTTATACGTTATACGTCATACGTTATACGTTATACGTTATACGTTACACGTTACACGTTATACGTTATACGTTATACGTTATACGTTATACGTTATACGTTATACGTTATACGTTATACGTTATACGTTATACGTTGTACGTTATACGTTATACGTTATACGTTATACGTTATACGTTAGACGTTGTACGTTATACGTTATACGTTATACGTTATACGCTATACGTTATACGTTATACGTTATACGTTATACGTTATACGTTATACGCTATACGTTATACGTTATACGTTATACGTTATACGTTATACGTTATACGTTATACGTTATACGTTATACGTCATGCGATATACATTATATGTTATTCGTTATACGGTATACGTTAAACGTTGTACGTTATACGTTATACGTTATACGTTATACGTTATACGTTATACGTTATACGTTATACGTTATACGTTAGACGTTATACGTTATACGTTATATGTTATACGATATACGTTATAGGTTATACGTTATACGTTATACGTTATACGTTATACGTTACACGTTAAACGTTACACGTTATACGTTATACGTTATACGGTATACGTTATGCGTTGTACGCTATACGTTATGCGTTATAGGATGTACGTTATGCGTTATAGGATATACGTTATACTATACTAAATACGTTGTACGTTATACGTTATACGTTATGCGTTATACGTCATGCGATATACGTTATACGTTATTCGTTATACGGTATACGTTAGACGTTGTACGTTATACGTTATACGTTATACTTTATACGTTATACGTTATACGTTATACGTTATACGTTATACGTTATACGTTACACGTTATACGTTATACTGTTATACGTTATACGTTATACGTTATACGTTATACGTTATACGTTATACGTTATACGTTATACGTTACACGTTATACGCTACACGTTATACGTTACACGTTATACGTTATACGTTATACGGTATACGTTATACGTTATACGTTATACGTTTTACGTTATACGTTCTACGTTATACGTTATACGTTATACGTAATACGTTATACGTTATACGTTATACGTTATACGTTATACGTTATACGTTATACGTTATACGTTATACGTTATACGTTATACGTTATACGTTATACGTTACACGTTATACGTTATACGTTATCCGTTCTACGTTATACGTTATACGTTAAACGTTGTACGTTATACGTTATACGTTATACGTTATACGTTATACGTTATACGTTATACGTTATACGTTATGCGTTATAGGATATACGTTCTACGTTATACGTTGTACGTTATACGTTATACGTTATACGTTATACGTTATACGTTATACGTTATACGTTAAACGTTGTACGTTATACGTTATACGTTATACGTTATACGTTATACGTTATACGTTATACGTTATACGTTGTACGTTATACGTTATACGTTATACGTTATACGTCATACGTTATACGTTATACGTTATACGTTACACGTTATACGTTATACGTTATACGTTATACGTTATACGTTATACGTTATACGTTATACGTTATACGTTATACGTTATACGTTGTACGTTATACGTTATACGTTATACGTTATACGTTATACGTTAGACGTTGTACGTTATACGTTATACGTTATACGTTATACGCTATACGTTATACGTTATACGTTATACGTTATACGTTATACGTTATACGCTATACGTTATACGTTATACGTTATACGTTATACGTTATACGTTATACGTTATACGTCATGCGATATACGTTATATGTTATTCGTTATACGGTATACGTTAAACGTTGTACGTTATACGTTATACGTTATACGTTATACGTTATACGTTATACGTTATACGTTAGACGTTATACGTTATACGTTATATGTTATACGATATACGTTATACGTTATACGTTATACGTTATACGTTATACGTTATACGTTATACGTTATACGGTATACGATATACGTTATGCGTTTTACGTTATTCGTGATACGTTATACGTTATACGTTATACGTTATACGTTATACGTTAAACGTTGTACGTTATACGTTATACGTTATACGTTATACGCTATACGTTATACGTTATACGTTATACGTTGTACGTTATACGTTATACGTTATACGTTATACGTCATACGTTATACGTTATACGTTATACGTTACACGTTACACGTTATACGTTATACGTTATACGTTATACGTTATACGTTATACGTTATACGTTATACGTTATACGTTATACGTTATACGTTGTACGTTATACGTTATACGTTATACGTTATACGTTATACGTTAGACGTTGTACGTTATACGTTATACGTTATACGTTATACGCTATACGTTATACGTTATACGTTATACGTTATACGTTATACGTTATACGCTATACGTTATACGTTATACGTTATACGTTATACGTTATACGTTATACGTTATACGTTATACGTTATACGTCATGCGATATACATTATATGTTATTCGTTATACGGTATACGTTAAACGTTGTACGTTATACGTTATACGTTATACGTTATACGTTATACGTTATACGTTATACGTTATACGTTATACGTTAGACGTTATACGTTATACGTTATATGTTATACGATATACGTTATAGGTTATACGTTATACGTTATACGTTATACGTTATACGTTACACGTTAAACGTTACACGTTATACGTTATACGTTATACGGTATACGTTATGCGTTGTACGCTATACGTTATGCGTTATAGGATGTACGTTATGCGTTATAGGATATACGTTATACTATACTAAATACGTTGTACGTTATACGTTATACGTTATGCGTTATACGTCATGCGATATACGTTATACGTTATTCGTTATACGGTATACGTTAGACGTTGTACGTTATACGTTATACGTTATACTTTATACGTTATACGTTATACGTTATACGTTATACGTTATACGTTATACGTTACACGTTATACGTTATACTGTTATACGTTATACGTTATACGTTATACGTTATACGTTATACGTTATACGTTATACGTTATACGTTACACGTTATACGCTACACGTTATACGTTACACGTTATACGTTATACGTTATACGGTATACGTTATACGTTATACGTTATACGTTTTACGTTATACGTTCTACGTTATACGTTATACGTTATACGTAATACGTTATACGTTATACGTTATACGTTATACGTTATACGTTATACGTTATACGTTATACGTTATACGTTATACGTTATACGTTATACGTTATACGTTACACGTTATACGTTATACGTTATCCGTTCTACGTTATACGTTATACGTTAAACGTTGTACGTTATACGTTATACGTTATACGTTATACGTTATACGTTATACGTTATACGTTATACGTTATGCGTTATAGGATATACGTTATACGTTATACGTTGTACGTTATACGTTATACGTTATGCGTTATACGTCATGCGATATACGTTATACGTTATTCGTTATACGGTATACGTTAAACGTTGTACGTTATACGTTATACGTTATACGTTATACGTTATACGTTATACGTTATGCGTTATACGTTATACGTTATACGTTATACGTTATACGTTATACGTTATACGTTGTACGTTATACGTTTTACGTTATACGTTATACGTTATACGTAATATGTAATACGTCATACGTTTTACGTTAATCGTTATACGTTATACGTTATACGCTATACGTTATGCGTTATACGTTATACGTTATACGTTATACGTTATACGTTATACGTTATACGTTATACGTTATACGTTGTACGTTATACGTTATACGTTATGCGTAATATGTAATATGTCATACGTTATACGTTATACGTTATACGTTATACGTTATACGTTATACGTTATACGTTATACGTTATACGTTATACGTTATACGTTATACGTTGTACGTTATACGTTCAACGTTATACGTTATACGTTATACGTTATACGTTATACGTTATACGTTATGCGTTATAGGATATACGTTATACGTTATACGTTGTACATTATACGTTATACGTTAGACGTTGTACGTTATACGTTATACGTTATACGTTATACGTTATACGTTATACGTTATACGTTATACGTTATACGTTATACGTTATACGTTATACGTTATACGTTATACGTTATACGTTATACGTTATACGTTATACGTTATGCGTTATAGGATATACGTTATACGTTATACGTTGTACGTTATACGTTATACGTTATACGTTATACGTTATACGTTATACGTTAAACGTTGTACGTTATACGTTATACGTTATACGTTATACGTTATACGTTATACGTTATAGGTTATACGTTATACGTTATACGTTATACGTTATACGATCCACGTTATACGTTATACGTTATACGCTATACGTTATACGTTATACGTTATACGTTATACGTTATACCTAATGCGTTATAGGATATACGTTATACGTTATACGTTATACGTTATACGTTATACGTTATACGTCATACGTTATACGTTATGCGTTATAGGATATACGTTATACGTTATACGTTGTACGTTATACGTTATACGTTGTACGTTATACGTTCAACGTTATACGTTATACGTTAAACGTTGTACGTTATACGTTATTCGTCATACGTTATACTTTATACGTTATACGTTATACGTTCTACGTTATACGTTATACGTTATACGTTATACGTTATTCGTCATACGTTATACGTTATACGTTATACGTTATACGTTATACGTTATACGTAATATGTAATACGTCATACGTTTTACGTTAATCGTTATACGTTATACGTTATACGCTATACGTTATGCGTTATACGTTATACGTTATACGTTATACGTTATACGTTATACGTTATACGTTATACGTTATACGTTATACGTTATACGTTATACGTTATACGTTATACGTTATGCGTTATACGTTATACGTTATACGTTATACGTTATACGTTATACGTTATACGTTATACGTTATACGTTATACGTAATATGTAATATGTCATACGTTATACGTTATACGTTATACGTTATACGTTATACGTTATACGTTATACGTTATACGTTATACGTTATACGTTATACGTTATACGTTATACGTTATACGTTATACGTTATACGTTATACGTTATACGTTATACGTTATACGTTATACGTTATACGTTATGCGTTATAGGATATACGTTCTACGTTATACGTTGTACGTTATACGTTATACGTTATACGTTATACGTTATACGTTATACGTTAAACGTTGTACGTTATACGTTATACGTTATACGTTATACGTTATACGTTATACGTTATACGTTATACGTTGTACGTTATACGTTATACGTTATACGTTATACGTCATACGTTATACGTTATACGTTATACGTTACACGTTATACGTTATACGTTATACGTTATACGTTATACGTTATACGTTATACGTTATACGTTATACGTTATACGTTATACGTTGTACGTTATACGTTGTACGTTATACGTTATACGTTATACGTTATACGTTATACGTTAGACGTTGTACGTTATACGTTATACGTTATACGTTATACGCTATACGTTATACGTTATACGTTATACGTTATACGTTATACGTTATACGCTATACGTTATACGTTATACGTTATACGTTATACGTTATACGTTATACGTTATACGTCATGCGATATACGTTATATGTTATTCGTTATACGGTATACGTTAAACGTTGTACGTTATACGTTATACGTTATACGTTATACGTTATACGTTATACGTTATACGTTAGACGTTATACGTTATACGTTATATGTTATACGATATACGTTATACGTTATACGTTATACGTTATACGTTATACGTTATACGTTATACGTTATACGGTATACGATATACGTTATGCGTTTTACGTTATTCGTGATACGTTATACGTTATACGTTATACGTTATACGTTATACGTTAAACGTTGTACGTTATACGTTATACGTTATACGTTATACGCTATACGTTATACGTTATACGTTATACGTTGTACGTTATACGTTATACGTTATACGTTATACGTCATACGTTATACGTTATACGTTATACGTTACACGTTACACGTTATACGTTATACGTTATACGTTATACGTTATACGTTATACGTTATACGTTATACGTTATACGTTATACGTTATACGTTGTACGTTATACGTTATACGTTATACGTTATACGTTATACGTTAGACGTTGTACGTTATACGTTATACGTTATACGTTATACGCTATACGTTATACGTTATACGTTATACGTTATACGTTATACGTTATACGCTATACGTTATACGTTATACGTTATACGTTATACGTTATACGTTATACGTTATACGTTATACGTTATACGTCATGCGATATACATTATATGTTATTCGTTATACGGTATACGTTAAACGTTGTACGTTATACGTTATACGTTATACGTTATACGTTATACGTTATACGTTATACGTTATACGTTATACGTTAGACGTTATACGTTATACGTTATATGTTATACGATATACGTTATAGGTTATACGTTATACGTTATACGTTATACGTTATACGTTACACGTTAAACGTTACACGTTATACGTTATACGTTATACGGTATACGTTATGCGTTGTACGCTATACGTTATGCGTTATAGGATGTACGTTATGCGTTATAGGATATACGTTATACTATACTAAATACGTTGTACGTTATACGTTATACGTTATGCGTTATACGTCATGCGATATACGTTATACGTTATTCGTTATACGGTATACGTTAGACGTTGTACGTTATACGTTATACGTTATACTTTATACGTTATACGTTATACGTTATACGTTATACGTTATACGTTATACGTTACACGTTATACGTTATACTGTTATACGTTATACGTTATACGTTATACGTTATACGTTATACGTTATACGTTATACGTTATACGTTACACGTTATACGCTACACGTTATACGTTACACGTTATACGTTATACGTTATACGGTATACGTTATACGTTATACGTTATACGTTTTACGTTATACGTTCTACGTTATACGTTATACGTTATACGTAATACGTTATACGTTATACGTTATACGTTATACGTTATACGTTATACGTTATTCGTTATACGTTATACGTTATACGTTATACGTTATACGTTATACGTTACACGTTATACGTTATACGTTATCCGTTCTACGTTATACGTTATACGTTAAACGTTGTACGTTATACGTTATACGTTATACGTTATACGTTATACGTTGTACGTTATACGTTATACGTTATACGTTATACGTTAGACGTTGTACGTTATACGTTATACGTTATACGTTATACGCTATACGTTATACGTTATACGTTATACGTTATACGTTATACGTTATACGTTATACGTCATGCGATATACGTTATACGTTATTCGTTATACGGTATACGTTAAACGTTGTACGTTATACGTTATACGTTATACGTTATACGTTATACGTTATACGTTATACGTTAGACGCTATACGTTATACGTTATATGTTATACGATATACGTTATACGTTATACGTTATACGTTATACGTTATACGTTGTACGTTATACGTTATACGTTATACGTTATACGTTATAAGGTATACGTTATGCGTTATACGCTATACGTTATGCGTTACAGGAAATACGTTATGCGTTATACGTTATACGTTATACGTTATACGTTATACGTTATACGTTATACGTTATACGTTGTACGTTATACGTTATACGTTATGCGTTATACGTCATGCGATATACGTTATACGTTATACGTTATACGTTATACGTTATACGTTATACGTTATACGTTATACGTTATACGTTATACGATATACGTTATACGTTACACGTTATACGCTATACGTTATACGTTATACGTTATACGTTATACGTTATACGTTATACGTTATACGTTTTACGTTATACGTTATACGTTATACGTTACACGTTATACGTTACACGTTATACGTTATACGTTATAAGGTATACGTTATGCGTTATACGCTATACGTTATGCGTTACAGGATATACGTTATGCGTTATACGTTATACGTTATACGTTATACGTTATACGTTATACGTTATACGTTATACGTTATACGTTATACGTTATACGTAATATGTAATACGTTATACGTTTTACGTTAATCGTTATAGGTTATACGTTATACGTTATACGTTATACGTTATACGTTATACGTTATACGTTATACGTTATACGATATACGTTATACGTTATACTTTATACGCTATACGTTATACGTTATACGTTATACGTTATACGTTATACGTTATACGTTATACGTTATACGTTATACGTTATACGTCATGCGATATACGTTATACGTTATTCGTTATACGGTATACGTTAAACGTTGTACGTTATACGTTATACGTTATACGTTATACGTTATACGTTGTACGTTATACGTTATACGTTATACGTTATACGTTAGACGTTGTACGTTATACGTTATACGTTATACGTTATACGCTATACGTTATACGTTATACGTTATACGTTATACGTTATACGTTATACGTTATACGTTATACGTCATGCGATATACGTTATACGTTATTCGTTATACGGTATACGTTAAACGTTGTACGTTATACGTTATACGTTATACGTTATACGTTATACGTTATACGTTATACGTTATACGTTAGACGTTATACGTTATACGTTATATGTTATACGATATACGTTATACGTTATACGTTATACGTTATACGTTATACGTTATACGTTACACGTTAAACGTTACACGTTATACGTTATACGTTATACGGTATACGTTATGCGTTGTACGCTATACGTTATGCGTTATAGGATATACGTTATGCGTTATAGGATATACGTTATACTATACTAAATACGTTGTACGTTATACGTTATACGTTATGCGTTATACGTCATGCGATATACGTTATACGTTATTCGTTATACGGTATACGTTAAACGTTGTACGTTATACGTTATACGTTATACGTTATACGTTATACGTTATACGTTATACGTTATACGTTATACGTTATACGTTATAGGTTATACGTTATACGTTATACGTTATACGTTATACGATCCACGTTATACGTTATACGTTATACGTTATACGTTATACGTTATACGTTATACGTTATACGTTATACGTTATACGTTATACGTTATACGTTATACGTTATACGTTATACGTTATACGTTATACGTTATACGTTATACGTTATACGTTATGCGTTATAGGATATACGTTATACGTTATACGTTGTACGTTATACGTTATACGTTATACGTTATACGTTATACGTTATACGTTAAACGTTGTACGTTATACGTTATACGTTATACGTTATACGTTATACGTTATACGTTATACGTTATACGTTATACGTTATACGTTGTACGTTGTACGTTATACGTTATACGTTATACGTTATACGTCATACGTTATACGTTATACGTTATACGTTATACGTTATACGTTATACGTTATACGTTATACGTTATACGTTATACGTTATACGTTATACGTTATACGTTATACGTTGTACGTTATACGTTATACGTTATACGTTATACGTTAGACGTTGTACGTTATACGTTATACGTTATACGTTATACGCTATACGTTATACGTTATACGTTATACGTTATACGTTATACGTTATACGTTATACGTCATGCGATATACGTTATACGTTATTCGTTATACGGTATACGTTAAACGTTGTACGTTATACGTTATACGTTATACGTTATACGTTATACGTTATACGTTATACGTTATACGTTAGACGTTATACGTTATACGTTATATGTTATACGATATACGTTATACGTTATACGTTATACGTTATACGTTATACGTTATACGTTACACGTTAAACGTTACACGTTATACGTTATACGTTATACGGTATACGTTATGCGTTGTACGCTATACGTTATGCGTTATAGGATATACGTTATGCGTTATAGGATATACGTTATACTATACTAAATACGTTGTACATTATACGTTATACGTTATGCGTTATACGTCATGCGATATACGTTATACGTTATTCGTTATACGGTATACGTTAGACGTTGTACGTTATACGTTATACGTTAAACGTTATACGTTATACGTTATACGTTATACGATATACGTTATACGTTATACGTTATACGTTATACGTTATACTGTTATACGTTATACGTTATACGTTATACGTTATACGTTATACGTTATACGTTATACGTTATACGTTACACGTTATACGCTACACGTTATACGTTACACGTTATACGTTATACGTTATACGGTATACGTTATACGTTATACGTTATACGTTGTACGTTATACGTTCTACGTTATACGTTATACGTTATACGTTATACGTTATACGTTATACGTTATACGTTATACGTTATACGTTATACGTTATACGTTATACGTTATACGTTATACGTTATACGTTATACGTTATACGTTATACGTTATACGTTATACGTTATACGTTATACGTTATACGTTATACGTTATACGTTACACGTTATACGTTATACGTTATCCGTTCTACGTTAAACGTTGTACGTTAAACGTTGTACGTTATACGTTATACGTTGTACGTTATACGTTGTACGTTATACGTTATACGTTATACGTTATACGTTATACGTTATACGTTATACGTTATACGTTATACGTTATACTTTATACGTTATACGTTATACGTTATACGTTATACGTTATACGTTATACGTTATACGTTATACGTTATGCGTTATAGGATATACGTTATACGTTATACGTTGTACGTTATACGTTATACGTTATACGTTATACGTTATACGTTATACGTTATACGTTAAACGTTGTACGTTATACGTTATACGTTATACGTTATACGTTATACGTTATACGTTATACGTTATACGTGATACGTTATACGTTGTACGTTATACGTTATATGTTATACGTTATACGTCATACGTTATACGTTATACGTTATACGTTATACGTTATACGTTATACGTTATACGTTATACGTTATACGTTATACGTTGTACGTTATACGTTATACGTTATACGTTATGCGTTAGACGTTGTACGTTATACGTTATTCGTTATACGTTATACGCTATACGTTATACGTTATGCGTTATACATTATACGTTATACGTTATACGTCATGCGATATACGTTATACGTTATTCGTTATACGGTATACGTTAAACGTTGTACGTTATGCGTTATACGTTATACGTTATACGTTATACGTTATACGTTATACGTTATACGTTATACGTTATACGTTATACGTTATACGTTGTACGTTGTACGTTATACGTTATACGTTATACGTTATACATTATATGTTATACGTTATACGTTATACGTTATACGTTATACGTTATACGTTATACGTTATACGTTATACGTTAGACGTTATACGTTATACGTTCTACGTTCTACGTTCTACGTTATACGTTATACGTTATACGTTATAAGGTATACGTTATGCGTTATACGCTATACGTTATGCGTTATAGGATATACGTTATACGTTATACGTTATACGTTATACGTTATACGTTATGTGTTATACGTTATACGTTATACGTTATACGTTATACGTTATACGTTATACGTTATACGTTATACGTTATACGTTATACGTTATACGTTATACGTTATACGTTATACGTTATACGTTATACGTTATACGTTATACGTTATACGTTATACGTTATACGTTATACGTTATACGTTATACGTTATACGTTATACGTTATACGTTATACGTTATACGTTATACGTTATACGTTATACGTTATACGTTATACGTTATACGTTATACGTTATACGTTATGCGTTATAGGATATACGTTATACGTTATACGTTGTACGTTATACGTTATACGTTAGACGTTGTACGTTATACGTTATACGTTATACGTTATACGTTATACGTTATACGTTATACGTTATACGTTATGCGTTATAGGATATAGGTTATACGTTATACGTTATACGTTATACGTTATACGTTATACGTTATACGTTATAGGTTATACGTTATACGTTATACGTTATACGTTATACGATCCACGTTATACGTTATACGTTATACGCTATACGTTATACGTTATACGTTATACGTTATACGTTATACGTAATGCGTTATAGGATATACGTTATACGTTATACGTTATACGTTATACGTTATACGTCATACGTTATACGTTATGCGTTATAGGATATACGTTATACGTTATACGTTGTACGTTATACGTTATACGTTGTACGTTATACGTTCAACGTTATACGTTATACGTTAAACGTTGTACGTTATACGTTATTCGTCATACGTTATACGTTATACGTTATACGTTATACGTTCTACGTTATACGTTATACGTTAAACGTTGTACGTTATACGTTATACGTTATACGTTATACGTTATACGTTATACGTTATACGTTATACGTTATACGTTATACGTTATACGTTATAGGTTATACGTTATACGTTATACGTTATACGTTATACGATCCACGTTATACGTTATACGTTATACGTTATACGTTATACGTTATACGTTATACGTTATACGTTATACGTTATACGTTATACGTTATACGTTATACGTTATACGTTATACGTTATACGTTATACGTTATACGTTATACGTTATGCGTTATAGGATATACGTTATACGTTATACGTTGTACGTTATACGTTATACGTTATACGTTATACGTTATACGTTATACGTTAAACGTTGTACGTTATACGTTATACGTTATACGTTATACGTTATACGTTATACGTTATACGTTATACGTTATACGTTGTACGTTGTACGTTATACGTTATACGTTATACGTTATACGTCATACGTTATACGTTATACGTTATACGTTATACGTTATACGTTATACGTTATACGTTATACGTTATACGTTATACGTTATACGTTATACGTTATACGTTATACGTTGTACGTTATACGTTATACGTTATACGTTATACGTTAGACGTTGTACGTTATACGTTATACGTTATACGTTATACGCTATACGTTATACGTTATACGTTATACGTTATACGTTATACGTTATACGTTATACGTCATGCGATATACGTTATACGTTATTCGTTATACGGTATACGTTAAACGTTGTACGTTATACGTTATACGTTATACGTTATACGTTATACGTTATACGTTATACGTTAGACGTTATACGTTATACGTTATATGTTATACGATATACGTTATACGTTATACGTTATACGTTATACGTTATACGTTATACGTTACACGTTAAACGTTACACGTTATACGTTATACGTTATACGGTATACGTTATGCGTTGTACGCTATACGTTATGCGTTATAGGATATACGTTATGCGTTATAGGATATACGTTATACTATACTAAATACGTTGTACGTTATACGTTATACGTTATGCGTTATACGTCATGCGATATACGTTATACGTTATTCGTTATACGGTATACGTTAGACGTTGTACGTTATACGTTATACGTTAAACGTTATACGTTATACGTTATACGTTATACGATATACGTTATACGTTATACGTTATACGTTATACGTTATACTGTTATACGTTATACGTTATACGTTATACGTTATACGTTATACGTTATACGTTATACGTTATACGTTATACGTTACACGTTATACGCTACACGTTATACGTTACACGTTATACGTTATACGTTATACGGTATACGTTATACGTTATGCGTTATACGTTATACGTTGTACGTTATACGTTCTACGTTATACGTTATACGTTATACGTTATACGTTATACGTTATACGTTATACGTTATACGTTATACGTTATACGTTATACGTTATACGTTATACGTTATACGTTATACGTTATACGTTATACGTTATACGTTATACGTTATACGTTATACGTTATACGTTACACGTTATACGTTATACGTTATCCGTTCTACGTTATACGTTATACGTTAAACGTTGTACGTTATACGTTATACGTTATACGTTATACGTTGTACGTTATACGTTATACGTTATACGTTATACGTCATACGTTATACGTTATACGTTATACGTTATACGTTATACGTTATACGTTATACGTAATAGGTAATACGTCATACGTTTTACGTTATTCGTTATACGTTATACGTTATACGCTATACGTTATACGTTATACGTTATACGTTATACGTCATACGTTTTACGTTAATCGTTATACGTTATACGTTATACGCTATACGTTATACGTTATACGTTATACGTTATACGTTATACGTTATACGTTATACGTTATACGTTATACGTTATACGTTATACGTTATACGTTATACGTTATACGTTATACGTTATACGTTATACGTTATACGTTATACGTTATACGTTATACGTTATACGTTATACGTTATACGTTATACGTTATACGTTATACGTTATACGTTATACGTTATACGTTATACGTTATACGTTATACGTTATACGTTATACGTTATACGTTATACGTTATACGTTATACGTTATACGTTATACGTTATACGTTATACGTTATACGTTATACGTTATACGTTATACGTTATACGTTATACGTTATACGTTATACGTTATACGTTATACGTTATACGTTATACGTTATACGTTATACGTCATACGTTATACGTTACACGTTATACGTTACACGTTATACGTTATACGTTATACGGTATACGTTATGCGTTATACGCTATACGTTATGCGTTATAGGATATACGTTATGCGTTATAGGATATACGTTATACTTTATACGTTGTACGTTATACGTTATACGTTATGCGTTATACGTCATGCGTTATACGTAATACGTTATACGTTATACGTTATACGTTATACGTTATACGTTATACGTTATACGTTATACGTTATACGTTATACGTTATACGTTATACGTTATACGTTATACGTTACGCGTCATAAGTTATACGTTATACGTTATACGTTATACGTTATACGTTATACGTTATACGTTGTACGTTATACGTTCTACGTTCTACGTTATACGTTAAACGTTGTACGTTATACGTTATACGTCATACGTTATACGTTATACGTTATACGTTCTACGTTATACGTTATACGTTAAACGTTGTACGTTATACGTTATACGTTATACGTTATACGTTATACGTTATACGTTATGCGTTATACGTTATACGTTATACGTTATACGTTATACGTTATACGTTATACGTTATACGTTATACGTTATACGTTATACGTTATACGTTATACGTTATACGTTATACGTTATACGTTATACGTTATACGTTATACGTTATACGTTATACGTTATACGTAATATGTAATACGTCATACGTTTTACGTTAATCGTTATACGTTATACGTTATACGCTATACGTTATACGTTATATATTATACGTTATACGTTATACGTTGTACGTTATACGTTATACGTTATACGTTAGACGCTATACGTTTTACGTTAATCGTTATACGTTATACGTTATACGCTATACGTTATACGTTATACGTTATACGTTATACGTTATACGTTATACGTTATACGTTATACGTTATACGTTATACGTTATACGTTATACGTTATACGTTATA
Organism: Ptiloglossa arizonensis; assembly: GCF_051014685.1. NCBI lineage: Eukaryota > Metazoa > Arthropoda > Insecta > Hymenoptera > Colletidae > Ptiloglossa > Ptiloglossa arizonensis. The sequence goes on along the minus strand of NW_027478741.1, from coordinate 78,932 downwards.
CGTTATACGTTATACGTTATACGTTATACGTTATACGTTATACGTCATGCGATATACGTTATACGTTATTCGTTATACGGTATACGTTAAACGTTGTACGTTATGCGTTATACGTTATACGTTATACGTTATACGTTATACGTTCTACGTTATACGTTATACGTTAATCGTTGTGCGTTATACGTTATACGTCATACGTTATACGTTATACGTTATACGTTATACGTTATACGTTATACGTTCTACGTTATACGTTACACGTTACACGTTAAACGTTGTACGTTATACGTTATACCTTATACGTTATACGTTATACGTTATACGTTATACGTTATGCGTTATACGTTATACGTTATACGTTATACGTTATACGTTATACGTTATAAATATACGTTATACGTTATACGTTATACGTTATACGTTATACGTTATACGTTATACGTCATACGTTTTACGTTAATCGTTATACGTTATACGTTATACGCTATACGTTATACGTTATACGTTATACGTTATACGTTATACGTTATACGTTATACGTTATACGTTATACGTTATACGTTATACGTTATACGTTATACGTTATACGTTATACGTTATACGTTATACGTTATACGTTATACGTTATACGTTATACGTTATACGTTATACGTTATACGTTATACGTTATACGTTATACGTTATACGTTATACGTTATACGTTATACGTCATACGTTATACGTTATACGTTATACGTTATACGTTATACGTTATACGTTATACGTAATAGGTAATACGTCATACGTTTTACGTTAATCGTTATACGTTATACGTTATACGCTATACGTTATACGTTATACGTTATACGTTATACGTCATACGTTTTACGTTAATCGTTATACGTTATACGTTATACGCTATACGTTATACGTTATACGTTATACGTTATACGTTATACGTTATACGTTATACGTTATACGTTATACGTTATACGTTATACGTTATACGTTATACGTTATACGTTATACGTTATACGTTATACGTTATACGTTATACGTTATACGTTATACGTTATACGTTATACGTTATACGTTATACGTTATACGTTATACGTTATACGTTATACGTTATACGTTATACGTTATACGTTATACGTTATACGTTGTACGTTATACGTTGTACGTTATACGTTGTACATTATACGTTGTACGTTATACGTTATACCTTATACGTTATACGTTATACGTTATACGTTATACCTTATACGTTATACGTTATACGTTATACGTTATGCGTTATACGTTATACGTTATACGTTATACGTTATACGTTATACGTTATACGTTATACGTTATACGTTATACGTTATACGTTATACGTTATACGTAATGCGATATACGTTATACGTTATTCGTTATACGGTATACGTTAAACGTTGTACGTTATGCGTTATAAGTTATACGTTATACGTTATACGTTATACGTTATACGTTATACGTTATACGTTATACGATACACGTTATACGTTGTACGTTGTACGTTATACGTTATACGTTATACGTTATACGTTATACGTTATACGTTATACGTTGTACGTTATACGTTAAACGTTGTACGTTATACGTTATACGTCATACGTTATACGTTATACGTTATACGTTATACGTTATACGTTATACGTTATACGTTATACGTTATACGTTATACGTTATACGTTATACGTTATACGTTATACGTTATACGTTATACGTTATACGTTATACGTTATACGTTATACGTTATACGTTATACGTTATACGTTATACGTTATACGTTATGCGTTATAGGATATACGTTATACGTTATACGTTATACGTTATACGTTATACGTTATGCGTTATAGGATATACGTTATACGTTATACGTTGTACGTTATACGTTATACGTTAGACTTTGTACGTTATACGTTGTACGTTATACGTTGTACGTTATACGTTGTACGTTATACGTTGTACGTTATACGTTATACGTTATACGTTATACGTTATACGTTATACGTTATACGTTATACGTTATACGTTATACGTTATACGTTGTACGTTATACGTTGTACGTTATACGTTGTACATTATACGTTGTACGTTATACGTTGTACGTTATACGTTATACGTTATACGACATACGTTATACGTTATACGTTATACGTTATACGTTATACGTTATACGTTATGCATTATAGGATATACGTTATACGTTGTACGTTATACGTTATACGTTATACGTTCTACGTTATACGTTATACGTTATACGTTATACGTTATACGTTATACGTTATACGTTATACGTTATACGTTATACGTTATACGTTATACGTTATACGTCATACGTTATACGTTATACGTTATACGTTATACGTTATACGTTATACGTTATACGTTATACGTTATACGTTATACGTTCTACGTTATACGTTACACGTTACACGTTAAACGTTGTACGTTATACGTTATACCTTATACGTTATACGTTATACGTTATACGTTATGCGTTATACGTTATACGTTATACGTTATACGTTATACGTTATACGTTATACGTTATACGTTATACGTTATACGTTATACGTTATACGTTATACGTTATACGTCATGCGATATACGTTATACGTTATTCGTTATACGGTATACGTTAAACGTTGTACGTTATGCGTTATAAGTTATACGTTATACGTTATACGTTATACGTTATACGTTATACGTTATACGTTATACGTTATACGTTATACGTTGTACGTTGTACGTTATACGTTATACGTTATACGTTATACGTTATACGTTATACGTTATACGTTATACGTTATGCGTTATAGGATATACGTTATACGTTGTACGTTATACGTTATACGTTATACGTTATACGTTATACGTTATACGTTATACGTTATACGTTGTACGTTATACGTTGTACGTTATACGTTGTACGTTATACGTTGTACGTTATACGTTGTACGTTATACGTTATACGTTATACGTTATACGTTATACGTTATACGTTGTACGTTATACGTTATACGTTAATCGTTATACGTTATACGTTATACGCTATACGTTATACGTTATACGTTATACGTTATACGTTATACGTTATACGTTATACGTTATACGTTATACGTTATACGTTATACGTTATACGTTATACGTTATACGTCATACGTTATACGTTATACGTTATACGTTATACGTTATACGTTATACGTTATACGTTATACGTTATACGTTATACGTTATGCGTTATAGGATATACGTTATACGTTATACGTTGTACGTTATACGTTATACGTTAGACTTTGTACGTTATACGTTATACGTTATACGTTATACGTTATACGTTATACGTTATACGTTATACGTTATACGTTATACGTTATACGTTATACGTTATACGTTATGCGTTATAGGATATACGTTATACGTTATACGTTGTACGTTATACGTTGTACGTTATACGTTATACGTTATACGACATACGTTATACGTTATACGTTATACGTTATACGTTATACGTTATACGTTATACGTTATACGTTATACGTTATACGTTATACGTTATACGTTATACGTTATGCGTTATAGGATATACGTTATACGTTGTACGTTATACGTTATACGTTGTACGTTATACGTTCTACGTTATACGTTATTCGTTAAACGTTGTGCGTTATACGTTATACGTCATACGTTATACGTTATACGTTATACGTTATACGTTATACGTTCTACGTTATACGTTACACGTTACACGTTAAACGTTGTACGTTATACGTTATACCTTATACGTTATACGTTATACGTTATACGTTAAACGTTGTACGTTATACGTTATACGTCATACGTTATACGTTATACGTTATACGTTATACGTCATACGTTATACGTTATACGTTATACGTTATACGTTATACGTTCTACGTTATACGTTACACGTTACACGTTAAACGTTGTACGTTATACGTTATACCTTATACGTTATACGTTATACGTTATACGTTAAACGTTGTACGTTATACGTTATACGTCATACGTTATACGTTATACGTTATACGTTCTACGTTATACGTTATACGTTAAACGTTATACGTTAATCGTTATACGTTAGACGCTATACGTTATGCGTTATACGTTATACGTTATACGTTGTACGTTATACGTTATACGTTATACGTTGTACGTTATACGTTATACGTTATACGTTATACGATATACGTTATACGTTATACGTTATACGTTACACGTTATACGTTACACGTTATACGTTATACGTTATACGGTATACGTTATGCGTTATACGCTATACGTTATGCGTTATAGGATATACGTTATGCGTTATAGGATATACGTTATACTTTATACGTTGTACGTTATACGTTATACGTTATGCGTTATACGTCATGCGTTATACATAATACGTTATACGTTATACGTTATACGTTATACGTTATACGTTATACGTTATACGTTATACGTTATACGTTATACGTTATACGTTATACGTTATACGTTAGACGTTACGCGTCATAAGTTATACGTTATACGTTATACGTTATACGTTATACGTTGTACGTTGTACGTTCTACGTTCTACGTTATACGTTAAACGTTGTACGTTATACGTTATACGTCATACGTTATACGTTATACGTTATACGTTCTACGTTATACGTTATACGTTAAACGTTGTACGTTATACGTTATACGTTATACGTTATACGTTATACGTTATACGTTATGCGTTATACGTTATACGTTATACGTTATACGTTATACGTTATACGTTATACGTTATACGTTATACGTTATACGTTATACGTTATACGTTATACGTTATACGTTATACGTTATACGTTATACGTTATACGTTATACGTTATACGTTATACGTTATACGTTATACGTTATACGTTATATGTAATACGTCATACGTTTTACGTTAATCGTTATACGTTATACGTTATACGCTATACGTTATACGTTATATGTTATACGTTATACGTTATACGTTGTACGTTATACGTTATACGTTATACGTTAGACGCTATACGTTATGCGTTATACGTTATACGTTATACGTTGTACGTTATACGTTGTACGTTATACGTTATACGTTGTACGTTATACGTTATACGTTATACGTTATACGTTATACGTTATACGTTATACGTTATACGTTATACGTTAGACGATATACGTTATACATTATACGTTATACGTTATACGTTATACGTTATACGTCACACGTTATACGTTATACGTTATACGTTATACGTTATACGTTATACGTTATGCGTTATAGGATATACGTTATACGTTGTACGTTATACGTTATACGTTGTACGTTATACGTTCTACGTTATACGTTATACGTTAAACGTTGTGCGTTATACGTTATACATCATACGTTATACGTTATACGTTATACGTTATACGTTATACGTTATACGTTCTACGTTATACGTTATGCGTTATACGTCATGCGTTATACATAATACGTTATACGTTATACGTTATACGTTATACGTTATACGTTATACGTTATACGTTATACGTTATACGTTATACGTTATACGTTATACGTTATACGTTACGCGTCATAAGTTATACGTTATACGTTATACGTTATACGTTATACGTTGTACGTTGTACGTTCTACGTTCTACGTTATACGTTAAACGTTGTACGTTATACGTTATACGTCATACGTTATACGTTATACGTTATACGTTCTACGTTATACGTTATACGTTAAACGTTGTACGTTATACGTTATACGTTATACGTTATACGTTATACGTTATACGTTATGCGTTATACGTTATACGTTATACGTTATACGTTATACGTTATACGTTATACGTTATACGTTATACGTTATACGTTATACGTTATACGTTATACGTTATACGTTATACGTTATACGTTATACGTTATACGTTATACGTTATACGTTATACGTTATACGTTATACGTTATACGTTATATGTAATACGTCATACGTTTTACGTTAATCGTTATACGTTATACGTTATACGCTATACGTTATACGTTATATGTTATACGTTATACGTTATACGTTGTACGTTATACGTTATACGTTATACGTTAGACGCTATACGTTATGCGTTATACGTTATACGTTATACGTTGTACGTTATACGTTATACGTTATACGTTGTACGTTATACGTTATACGTTATACGTTATACGATATACGTTATACGTTATACGTTATACGTTACACGTTATACGTTACACGTTATACGTTATACGTTATACGGTATACGTTATGCGTTATACGCTATACGTTATGCGTTATAGGATATACGTTATGCGTTATAGGATATACGTTATACTTTATACGTTGTACGTTATACGTTATACGTTATGCGTTATACGTCATGCGTTATACGTAATACGTTATACGTTATACGTTATACGATATACGTTATACGTTATACGTTATACGTTATACGTTATACGTTATACGTTATACGTTATACGTTATACGTTACGCGTCATAAGTTATACGTTATACGTTATACGTTATACGTTATACGTTGTACGTTGTACGTTCTACGTTCTACGTTATACGTTAAACGTTGTACGTTATACGTTATACGTCATACGTTATACGTTATACGTTATACGTTCTACGTTATACGTTATACGTTAAACGTTGTACGTTATACGTTATACGTTATACGTTATACGTTATACGTTATACGTTATACGTTATACGTTATACGTTATACGTTCTACGTTATACGTTATACGTTAAACGTTATACGTTAATCGTTATACGTTAGACGCTATACGTTCTACGTTATACGTTACACGTTACACGTTAAACGTTGTACGTTATACGTTATACCTTATACGTTATACGTTATACGTTATACGTTAAACGTTGTACGTTATACGTTATACGTCATACGTTATACGTTATACGTTATACGTTCTACGTTATACGTTATACGTTAAACGTTATACGTTAATCGTTATACGTTAGACGCTATACGTTATGCGTTATACGTTATACGTTATACGTTGTACGTTATACGTTATACGTTATACGTTGTACGTTATACGTTATACGTTATACGTTATACGATATACGTTATACGTTATACGTTATACGTTACACGTTATACGTTACACGTTATACGTTATACGTTATACGGTATACGTTATGCGTTATACGCTATACGTTATGCGTTATAGGATATACGTTATGCGTTATAGGATATACGTTATACTTTATACGTTGTACGTTATACGTTATACGTTATGCGTTATACGTCATGCGTTATACATAATACGTTATACGTTATACGTTATACGTTATACGTTATACGTTATACGTTATACGTTATACGTTATACGTTATACGTTATACGTTATACGTTATACGTTATACGTTATACGTTACGCGTCATATGTTATACGTTATACGTTATACGTTATACGTTATACGTTGTACGTTGTACGTTCTACGTTCTACGTTATACGTTAAACGTTGTACGTTATACGTTATACGTCATACGTTATACGTTATACGTTATACGTTCTACGTTATACGTTATACGTTAAACGTTGTACGTTATACGTTATACGTTATACGTTATACGTTATACGTTATACGTTATGCGTTATACGTTATACGTTATACGTTATACGTTATACGTTATACGTTATACGTTATACGTTATACGTTATACGTTATACGTTATACGTTATACGTTATACGTTATACGTTATACGTTATACGTTATACGTTATACGTTATACGTTATACGTTATACGTTATACGTTATACGTTATATGTAATACGTCATACGTTTTACGTTAATCGTTATACGTTATACGTTATACGCTATACGTTATACGTTATATGTTATACGTTATACGTTATACGTTGTACGTTATACGTTATACGTTATACGTTAGACGCTATACGTTATGCGTTATACGTTATACGTTATACGTTGTACGTTATACGTTGTACGTTATACGTTATACGTTGTACGTTATACGTTATACGTTATACGTTATACGTTATACGTTATACGTTATACGTTATACGTTATACGTTAGACGATATACGTTATACATTATACGTTATACGTTATACGTTATACGTTATACGTCACACGTTATACGTTATACGTTATACGTTATACGTTATACGTTATACGTTATGCGTTATAGGATATACGTTATACGTTGTACGTTATACGTTATACGTTGTACGTTATACGTTCTACGTTATACGTTATACGTTAAACGTTGTGCGTTATACGTTATACATCATACGTTATACGTTATACGTTATACGTTATACGTTATACGTTATACGTTCTACGTTATACGTTACACGTTACACGTTAAACGTTGTACGTTATACGTTATACCTTATACGTTATACGTTATACGTTATACGTTATACGTTAAACGTTGTACGTTATACGTTATACGTCATACGTTATACGTTATACGTTATACGTTCTACGTTATACGTTATACGTTAAACGTTGTGCGTTATACGTTATACGTCATACGTTATACGTTATACGTTATACGTTATACGTTATACGTTCTACGTTATACGTTACACGTTACACGTTAAACGTTGTACGTTATACGTTATACCTTATACGTTATACGTTATACGTTATACGTTAAACGTTGTACGTTATACGTTATACGTCATACGTTATACGTTATACGTTATACGTTATACGTTCTACGTTATACGTTATACGTTAAACGTTATACGTTAATCGTTATACGTTAGACGCTATACGTTATGCGTTATACGTTATACGTTATACGTTGTACGTTATACGTTATACGTTATACGTTGTACGTTATACGTTATACGTTATACGTTATACGATATACGTTATACGTTATACGTTATACGTTATACGTTATGCGTTATAGGATATACGTTATACGTTATACGTCATACGTTTTACGTTAATCGTTATACGTTATACGTTATACGCTATACGTTATACGTTATACGTTATACGTTATACGTTATACGTTATACGTTATACGTTATACGTTATACGTTATACGTTATACGTTATACGTTATACGTTATACGTTATACGTTATACGTTATACGTTATACGTTATACGTTATACGTTATACGTTATACGTTATACGTTATACGTTATACGTTATACGTTATACGTTATACGTTATACGTTATACGTTATACGTTATACGTTATACGTTATACGTTATACGTTATACGTTATACGTTATACGTTATACGTTATACGTTATACGTTATACGTTATACGTTATACGTTATGCGTTATAGGATATACGTTATACGTTATACGTTGTACGTTATACGTTATACGTTAGACGCTATACGTTATGCGTTATACGTTATACGTTATACGTTATACGTTATACGTTATACGTTGTACGTTATACGTTCTACGTTATACGTTATACGTTAAACGTTGTGCGTTATACGTTATACATCATACGTTATACGTTATACGTTATACGTTATACGTTATACGTTATACGTTCTACGTTATACGTTATGCGTTATACGTCATGCGTTATACATAATACGTTATACGTTATACGTTATACGTTATACGTTATACGTTATACGTTATACGTTATACGTTATACGTTATACGTTATACGTTATACGTTATACGTTACGCGTCATAAGTTATACGTTATACGTTATACGTTATACGTTATACGTTGTACGTTGTACGTTCTACGTTCTACGTTATACGTTAAACGTTGTACGTTATACGTTATACGTCATACGTTATACGTTATACGTTATACGTTCTACGTTATACGTTATACGTTAAACGTTGTACGTTATACGTTATACGTTATACGTTATACGTTATACGTTATACGTTATGCGTTATACGTTATACGTTATACGTTATACGTTATACGTTATACGTTATACGTTATACGTTATACGTTATACGTTATACGTTATACGTTATACGTTATACGTTATACGTTATACGTTATACGTTATACGTTATACGTTATACGTTATACGTTATACGTTATACGTTATACGTTATACGTTATACGTTATATGTAATACGTCATACGTTTTACGTTAATCGTTATACGTTATACGTTATACGCTATACGTTATACGTTATATGTTATACGTTATACGTTATACGTTGTACGTTATACGTTATACGTTATACGTTAGACGCTATACGTTATGCGTTATACGTTATACGTTATACGTTGTACGTTATACGTTATACGTTATACGTTGTACGTTATACGTTATACGTTATACGTTATACGATATACGTTATACGTTATACGTTATACGTTACACGTTATACGTTACACGTTATACGTTATACGTTATACGGTATACGTTATGCGTTATACGCTATACGTTATGCGTTATAGGATATACGTTATGCGTTATAGGATATACGTTATACTTTATACGTTGTACGTTATACGTTATACGTTATGCGTTATACGTCATGCGTTATACGTAATACGTTATACGTTATACGTTATACGATATACGTTATACGTTATACGTTATACGTTATACGTTATACGTTATACGTTATACGTTATACGTTATACGTTACGCGTCATAAGTTATACGTTATACGTTATACGTTATACGTTATACGTTGTACGTTGTACGTTCTACGTTCTACGTTATACGTTAAACGTTGTACGTTATACGTTATACGTCATACGTTATACGTTATACGTTATACGTTCTACGTTATACGTTATACGTTAAACGTTGTACGTTATACGTTATACGTTATACGTTATACGTTATACGTTATACGTTATACGTTATACGTTATACGTTATACGTTCTACGTTATACGTTATACGTTAAACGTTATACGTTAATCGTTATACGTTAGACGCTATACGTTCTACGTTATACGTTACACGTTACACGTTAAACGTTGTACGTTATACGTTATACCTTATACGTTATACGTTATACGTTATACGTTAAACGTTGTACGTTATACGTTATACGTCATACGTTATACGTTATACGTTATACGTTCTACGTTATACGTTATACGTTAAACGTTATACGTTAATCGTTATACGTTAGACGCTATACGTTATGCGTTATACGTTATACGTTATACGTTGTACGTTATACGTTATACGTTATACGTTGTACGTTATACGTTATACGTTATACGTTATACGATATACGTTATACGTTATACGTTATACGTTACACGTTATACGTTACACGTTATACGTTATACGTTATACGGTATACGTTATGCGTTATACGCTATACGTTATGCGTTATAGGATATACGTTATGCGTTATAGGATATACGTTATACTTTATACGTTGTACGTTATACGTTATACGTTATGCGTTATACGTCATGCGTTATACATAATACGTTATACGTTATACGTTATACGTTATACGTTATACGTTATACGTTATACGTTATACGTTATACGTTATACGTTATACGTTATACGTTATACGTTATACGTTATACGTTACGCGTCATATGTTATACGTTATACGTTATACGTTATACGTTATACGTTGTACGTTGTACGTTCTACGTTCTACGTTCTACGTTATACGTTAAACGTTGTACGTTATACGTTATACGTCATACGTTATACGTTATACGTTATACGTTCTACGTTATACGTTATACGTTAAACGTTGTACGTTATACGTTATACGTTATACGTTATACGTTATACGTTATACGTTATGCGTTATACGTTATACGTTATACGTTATACGTTATACGTTATACGTTATACGTTATACGTTATACGTTATACGTTATACGTTATACGTTATACGTTATACGTTATACGTTATACGTTATACGTTATACGTTATACGTTATACGTTATACGTTATACGTTATACGTTATACGTTATACGTTATATGTAATACGTCATACGTTTTACGTTAATCGTTATACGTTATACGTTATACGCTATACGTTATACGTTATATGTTATACGTTATACGTTATACGTTGTACGTTATACGTTATACGTTATACGTTAGACGCTATACGTTATGCGTTATACGTTATACGTTATACGTTGTACGTTATACGTTGTACGTTATACGTTATACGTTGTACGTTATACGTTATACGTTATACGTTATACGTTATACGTTATACGTTATACGTTATACGTTATACGTTAGACGATATACGTTATACATTATACGTTATACGTTATACGTTATACGTTATACGTCACACGTTATACGTTATACGTTATACGTTATACGTTATACGTTATACGTTATGCGTTATAGGATATACGTTATACGTTGTACGTTATACGTTATACGTTGTACGTTATACGTTCTACGTTATACGTTATACGTTAAACGTTGTGCGTTATACGTTATACATCATACGTTATACGTTATACGTTATACGTTATACGTTATACGTTATACGTTCTACGTTATACGTTACACGTTACACGTTAAACGTTGTACGTTATACGTTATACCTTATACGTTATACGTTATACGTTATACGTTATACGTTAAACGTTGTACGTTATACGTTATACGTCATACGTTATACGTTATACGTTATACGTTCTACGTTATACGTTATACGTTAAACGTTGTGCGTTATACGTTATACGTCATACGTTATACGTTATACGTTATACGTTATACGTTATACGTTCTACGTTATACGTTACACGTTACACGTTAAACGTTGTACGTTATACGTTATACCTTATACGTTATACGTTATACGTTATACGTTAAACGTTGTACGTTATACGTTATACGTCATACGTTATACGTTATACGTTATACGTTATACGTTCTACGTTATACGTTATACGTTAAACGTTATACGTTAATCGTTATACGTTAGACGCTATACGTTATGCGTTATACGTTATACGTTATACGTTGTACGTTATACGTTATACGTTATACGTTGTACGCTATACGTTATACGTTATACGTTATACGATATACGTTATACGTTATACGTTATACGTTATACGTTATGCGTTATAGGATATACGTTATACGTTATACGTCATACGTTTTACGTTAATCGTTATACGTTATACGTTATACGCTATACGTTATACGTTATACGTTATACGTTATACGTTATACGTTATACGTTATACGTTATACGTTATACGTTATACGTTATACGTTATACGTTATACGTTATACGTTATACGTTATACGTTATACGTTATACGTTATACGTTATACGTTATACGTTATACGTTATGCGTTATAGGATATACGTTATACGTTATACGTTGTACGTTATACGTTATACGTTAGACGCTATACGTTATGCGTTATACGTTATACGTTATACGTTATACGTTATACGTTATACGTTGTACGTTATACGTTCTACGTTATACGTTATACGTTAAACGTTGTGCGTTATACGTTATACATCATACGTTATACGTTATACGTTATACGTTATACGTTATACGTTATACGTTCTACGTTATACGTTATGCGTTATACGTCATGCGTTATACATAATACGTTATACGTTATACGTTATACGTTATACGTTATACGTTATACGTTATACGTTATACGTTATACGTTATACGTTATACGTTATACGTTATACGTTACGCGTCATAAGTTATACGTTATACGTTATACGTTATACGTTATACGTTGTACGTTGTACGTTCTACGTTCTACGTTATACGTTAAACGTTGTACGTTATACGTTATACGTCATACGTTATACGTTATACGTTATACGTTCTACGTTATACGTTATACGTTAAACGTTGTACGTTATACGTTATACGTTATACGTTATACGTTATACGTTATACGTTATGCGTTATACGTTATACGTTATACGTTATACGTTATACGTTATACGTTATACGTTATACGTTATACGTTATACGTTATACGTTATACGTTATACGTTATACGTTATACGTTATACGTTATACGTTATACGTTATACGTTATACGTTATACGTTATACGTTATACGTTATACGTTATATGTAATACGTCATACGTTTTACGTTAATCGTTATACGTTATACGTTATACGCTATACGTTATACGTTATATGTTATACGTTATACGTTATACGTTGTACGTTATACGTTATACGTTATACGTTAGACGCTATACGTTATGCGTTATACGTTATACGTTATACGTTGTACGTTATACGTTATACGTTATACGTTATACGTTATACGTTATACGTTATACGTTATACGTTATACGTTATACGTTATACGTTATACGTTATACGTTATGCGTTATAGGATATACGTTATACGTTATACGTTGTACGTTATACGTTATACGTTAGACTTTGTACGTTATACGTTATACGTTATACGTTATACGTTATACGTTATACGTTATACGTTATACGTTATACGTTATACGTTATACGTTATACGTTATACGTTATGCGTTATAGGATATACGTTATACGTTATACGTTGTACGTTATACGTTGTACGTTATACGTTATACGTTATACGACATACGTTATACGTTATACGTTATACGTTATACGTTATACGTTATACGTTATACGTTATACGTTATACGTTATACGTTATACGTTATACGTTATGCGTTATAGGATATACGTTATACGTTGTACGTTATACGTTATACGTTGTACGTTATACGTTCTACGTTATACGTTATACGTTAAACGTTGTGCGTTATACGTTATACGTCATACGTTATACGTTATACGTTATACGTTATACGTTATACGTTCTACGTTATACGTTACACGTTACACGTTAAACGTTGTACGTTATACGTTATACCTTATACGTTATACGTTATACGTTATACGTTAAACGTTGTACGTTATACGTTATACGTCATACGTTATACGTTATACGTTATACGTTATACGTCATACGTTATACGTTATACGTTATACGTTATACGTTATACGTTATACGTTCTACGTTATACGTTACACGTTACACGTTAAACGTTGTACGTTATACGTTATACCTTATACGTTATACGTTATACGTTATACGTTAAACGTTGTACGTTATACGTTATACGTCATACGTTATACGTTATACGTTATACGTTCTACGTTATACGTTATACGTTAAACGTTATACGTTAATCGTTATACGTTAGACGCTATACGTTATGCGTTATACGTTATACGTTATACGTTGTACGTTATACGTTATACGTTATACGTTGTACGTTATACGTTATACGTTATACGTTATACGATATACGTTATACGTTATACGTTATACGTTACACGTTATACGTTACACGTTATACGTTATACGTTATACGGTATACGTTATGCGTTATACGCTATACGTTATGCGTTATAGGATATACGTTATGCGTTATAGGATATACGTTATACTTTATACGTTGTACGTTATACGTTATACGTTATGCGTTATACGTCATGCGTTATACGTAATACGTTATACGTTATACGTTATACGTTATACGTTATACGTTATACGTTATACGTTATACGTTATACGTAATACGTTATACGTTATACGTTATACGTTACGCGTCATAAGTTATACGTTATACGTTATACGTTATACGTTATACGTTGTACGTTGTACGTTCTACGTTCTACGTTATACGTTAAACGTTGTACGTTATACGTTATACGTCATACGTTATACGTTATACGTTATACGTTCTACGTTATACGTTATACGTTAAACGTTGTACGTTATACGTTATACGTTATACGTTATACGTTATACGTTATACGTTATGCGTTATACGTTATACGTTATACGTTATACGTTATACGTTATACGTTATACGTTATACGTTATACGTTATACGTTATACGTTATACGTTATACGTTATACGTTATACGTTATACGTTATACGTTATACGTTATACGTTATACGTTATACGTTATACGTTATACGTCATACGTTATACGTAATATGTAATACGTCATACGTTTTACGTTAATCGTTATACGTTATACGTTATACGCTATACGTTATACGTTATATGTTATACGTTATACGTTATACGTTGTACGTTATACGTTATACGTTATACGTTAGACGCTATACGTTATGCGTTATACGTTATACGTTATACGTTGTACGTTATACGTTGTACGTTATACGTTATACGTTGTACGTTATACGTTATACGTTATACGTTATACGTTATACGTTATACGTTATACGTTATACGTTATACGTTAGACGATATACGTTATACATTATACGTTATACGTTATACGTTATACGTTATACGTCACACGTTATACGTTATACGTTATACGTTATACGTTATACGTTATACGTTATGCGTTATAGGATATACGTTATACGTTGTACGTTATACGTTATACGTTGTACGTTATACGTTCTACGTTATACGTTATACGTTAAACGTTGTGCGTTATACGTTATACATCATACGTTATACGTTATACGTTATACGTTATACGTTATACGTTATACGTTCTACGTTATACGTTACACGTTACACGTTAAACGTTGTACGTTATACGTTATACCTTATACGTTATACGTTATACGTTATACGTTAAACGTTGTACGTTATACGTTATACGTCATACGTTATACGTTATACGTTATACGTTCTACGTTATACGTTATACGTTAAACGTTGTGCGTTATACGTTATACGTCATACGTTATACGTTATACGTTATACGTTATACGTTATACGTTATACGTTCTACGTTATACGTTACACGTTACACGTTAAACGTTGTACGTTATACGTTATACCTTATACGTTATACGTTATACGTTATACGTTAAACGTTGTACGTTATACGTTATACGTCATACGTTATACGTTATACGTTATACGTTATACGTTCTACGTTATACGTTATACGTTAAACGTTATACGTTAATCGTTATACGTTAGACGCTATACGTTATGCGTTATACGTTATAAGTTATACGTTGTACGTTATACGTTATACGTTATACGTTGTACGTTATACGTTATACGTTATACGTTATACGATATACGTTATACGTTATACGTTATACGTTACACGTTATACGTTACACGTTATACGTTATACGTTATACGGTATACGTTATGCGTTATACGCTATACGTTATGCGTTATAGGATATACGTTATGCGTTATAGGATATACGTTATACTTTATACGTTGTACGTTATACGTTATACGTTATGCGTTATACGTCATGCGTTATACGTAATACGTTATACGTTATACGTTATACGTTATACGTTATACGTTATACGTTATACGTTATACGTTATACGTTATACGTTATACGTTATACGTTATACGTTACGCGTCATAAGTTATACGTTATACGTTATACGTTATACGTTATACGTTGTACGTTATACGTTCTACGTTCTACGTTATACGTTAAACGTTGTACGTTATACGTTATACGTCATACGTTATACGTTATACGTTATACGTTCTACGTTATACGTTATACGTTAAACGTTGTACGTTATACGTTATACGTTATACGTTATACGTTATACGTTATACGTTATGCGTTATACGTTATACGTTATACGTTATACGTTATACGTTATACGTTATACGTTATACGTTATACGTTATACGTTATACGTTATACGTTATACGTTATACGTTATACGTTATACGTTATACGTTATACGTTATACGTTATACGTTATACGTTATACGTTATACGTTATACGTTATACGTTATACGTAATATGTAATACGTCATACGTTTTACGTTAATCGTTATACGTTATACGTTATACGTTATACGCTATACGTTATACGTTATATGTTATACGTTATACGTTATACGTTGTACGTTATACGTTATACGTTATACGTTAGACGCTATACGTTATGCGTTATACGTTATACGTTATACGTTGTACGTTATACGTTGTACGTTATACGTTATACGTTGTACGTTATACGTTATACGTTATACGTTATACGTTATACGTTATACGTTATACGTTATACGTTATACGTTAGACGATATACGTTATACATTATACGTTATACGTTATACGTTATACGTTATACGTCACACGTTATACGTTATACGTTATACGTTATACGTTATACATTATACGTTATAAGTTATACGTTATTCGTTATACGTTGTACGTTATACGTTATACGTTAGACGCTATACGTTATACGTTATACGTTATACGTTATACGTTATACGTTATACGTTATACGTTATGCGTTATAAGATATACGTTATACGTTATACGTTGTACGTTATACGTTATACGTTATACGTTATACGTTATACGTTGTACGTTATATGTTATACGTTATACGTTATACGCTATACGTTATACGTTATACGTTATACGTTATACGTTATACGTTATACGTTATACGTTATACGTTATACGTTATACGTTATACGTTATACGTTATACGTTATACGTTATACTTTATACGTTATACGTTACACGTTATACGTTACACGTTATACGTTATACGTTATACGTTATAGGTTGTACGTTATACGTTATACGTTATACGTTATACGTTATACGTTATACGTTATACGTTAAACATTGTACGTTATACGTTATACGTCATACTTTATACTTTATACGTTATACGTTATACGTTATACGTTATTCGTTATACGTTATACGTTATACGTTATTCGTTATACGTTATACGTTATACGTCATACGTTATACGTTATACGTTATGCGTTATACGTTATACGTTATACGTTATACGTTATACGTTATACGTTATACGTTGTACGTTATACGTTATACGTTATACGTTAGACGCTATACGTTATGCGTTATACGTTATACGTTATACGTTCTACGTTCTACGTTATACGTTAAACGTTGTACGTTATACGTTATACGTCATACGTTATACGTTATACGTTATACGTTCTACGTTATACGTTATACGTTAAACGTTGTACGTTATACGTTATACGTTATACGTTATACGTTATACGTTATACGTTATGCGTTATACGTTATACGTTATACGTTATACGTTATACGTTATACGTTATACGTTATACGTTATACGTTATACGTTATACGTTATACGTTATACGTTATACGTTATACGTTATACGTTATACGTTATACGTTATACGTTATACGTTATACGTTATACGTTATACGTTATACGTAATATGTAATACGTCATACGTTTTACGTTAATCGTTATACGTTATACGTTATACGCTATACGTTATACGTTATATGTTATACGTTATACGTTATACGTTGTACGTTATACGTTATACGTTATACGTTAGACGCTATACGTTATGCGTTATACGTTATACGTTATACGTTATACGTTATACGTTATACGTTATACGTTATACGTTATACGTTATACGTTATACGTTATACGTTATACGTTATACGTTATACGTTATACGTTATACGTTATACGTTATACGTTATACGTTATACGTTATACGTTATACGTTAAACATTGTACGTTATACGTTATACGTCATACTTTATACTTTATACGTTATACGTTATACGTTATACGTTATTCGTTATACGTTATACGTTATACGTCATACGTTATACGTTATACGTTATGCGTTATACGTTATACGTTATACGTTATACGTTATACGTTATACGTTATACGTTGTACGTTATACGTTATACGTTATACGTTAGACGCTATACGTTAGACGCTATACGTTATGCGTTATACGTTCTACGTTATACGTTAAACGTTGTACGTTATACGTTATACGTCATACGTTATACGTTATACGTTATACGTTCTACGTTATACGTTATACGTTAAACGTTGTACGTTATACGTTATACGTTATACGTTATACGTTATACGTTATACGTTATGCGTTATACGTTATACGTTATACGTTATACGTTATACGTTATACGTTATACGTTGTACGTTATACGTTATACGTTATACGTTATACGTTATACGTTATACGTTATACGTTATACGTTATACGTTAGACGATATACGTTATACATTATACGTTATACGTTATACGTTATACGTTATACGTCACACGTTATACGTTATACGTTATACGTTATACGTTATACATTATACGTTATAAGTTATACGTTATTCGTTATACGTTGTACGTTATACGTTATACGTTAGACGCTATACGTTATACGTTATACGTTATACGTTATACGTTATACGTTATACGTTATGCGTTATAAGATATACGTTATACGTTATACGTTGTACGTTATACGTTATACGTTATACGTTATACGTTATACGTTGTACGTTATATGTTATACGTTATACGTTATACGCTATACGTTATACGTTATACGTTATACGTTATACGTTATACGTTATACGTTATACGTTATACGTTATACGTTATACGTTATACGTTATACGTTATACGTTATACGTTATACGTTATACGTTATACGTTACACGTTATACGTTACACGTTATACGTTATACGTTATACGTTATAGGTTGTACGTTATACGTTATACGTTATACGTTATACGTTATACGTTATACGTTATACGTTAAACATTGTACGTTATACGTTATACGTCATACTTTATACTTTATACGTTATACGTTATACGTTATACGTTATTCGTTATACGTTATACGTTATACGTCATACGTTATACGTTATACGTTATGCGTTATACGTTATACGTTATACGTTATACGTTATACGTTATACGTTATACGTTGTACGTTATACGTTATACGTTATACGTTAGACGCTATACGTTATGCGTTATACGTTATACGTTATACGTTATACGTTATACGTTATACGTTATACGTTATAAGTTAAACGTTATACGTTATACGTTACACGTTATACGTTATACGTTATACGTTATACGTTATACGTTATACGATATGCGTTATACGTTATACGTTATACGTTATACGTTAATCGTTATACGTTATACGTTATACGTTATACGCTATACGTTATACGTTATATGTTATACGTTATACGTTATACGTTGTACGTTATACGTTATACGTTATACGTTAGACGCTATACGTTATGCGTTATACGTTATACGTTATACGTTGTACGTTATACGTTGTACGTTATACGTTATACGTTGTACGTTATACGTTATACGTTATACGTTATACGTTATACGTTATACGTTATACGTTATACGTTATACGTTAGACGATATACGTTATACGTTATACGTTATACGTTATACGTTATACGTTATACGTCACACGTTATACGTTATACGTTATACGTTATACGTTATACATTATACGTTATAAGTTATACGTTATACGTTATGCGTTATACGTTATACGTTATACGTTATACCTTATACTTTATACGTTATACGTTATACGTTATACGTTATACGTTATACGATATACGTTATACGTTATACGTTATACGTTATACGTTAATCGTTATACGTTATACGTTATACGCTATACGTTATACGTTATATGTTATACGTTATACGTTATACGTTGTACGTTATACGTTATACGTTATACGTTATACGTTATACATTATACGTTATAAGTTATACGTTATACGTTATACGCTGTACGTTATACGTTATACGTTAGACGCTATACGTTATACTTTATACGTTATACGTTATACGTTATACGTCATGCGTTATACGTAATACGTTATACGTTATACGTTATGCGTTATACGCTATACGTTATGCGTTATAGGATATACGTTATACGTCACACGTTATACGTTATACGTTATACGTTATACGTTATACATTATACGTTATAAGTTATACGTTATACGTTATACGCTGTACGTTATACGTTATACGTTAGACGCTATACGTTATACTTTATACGTTATACGTTATACGTTATACGTCATGCGTTATACGTAATACGTTATACGTTATACGTTATGCGTTATACGCTATACGTTATGCGTTATAGGATATACGTTATGCGTTATAGGATATACGTTATACTTTATACGTTGTACGTTATACGTTATACGTTATGCGTTATACGTCATGCGTTATACGTAATACGTTATACGTTATACGTTATACGTTATACGTTATACGTTATACGTTATACGTTATACGTTATACGTTATACGTTATACGTTATACGTTATACGTTACGCGTCATAAGTTATACGTTATACGTTATACGTTATACGTTATACGTTGTACGTTATACGTTCTACGTTCTACGTTATACGTTAAACGTTGTACGTTATACGTTATACGTCATACGTTATACGTTATACGTTATACGTTCTACGTTATACGTTATACGTTAAACGTTGTACGTTATACGTTATACGTTATACGTTATACGTTATACGTTATACGTTATGCGTTATACGTTATACGTTATACGTTATACGTTATATGTTATACGTTATACGTTATACGTTATACGTTATACGTTATACGTTATACGTTATACGTTATACGTTATACGTTATACGTTATACGTTATACGTTATACGTTATACGTTATACGTTATACGTTATACGTTATACGTAATATGTAATACGTCATACGTTTTACGTTAATCGTTATACGTTATACGTTATACGCTATACGTTATACGTTATATGTTATACGTTATACGTTATACGTTGTACGTTATACGTTATACGTTATACGTTAGACGCTATACGTTATGCGTTATACGTTATACGTTATACGTTGTACGTTATACGTTGTACGTTATACGTTATACGTTGTACGTTATACGTTATACGTTATACGTTATACGTTATACGTTATACGTTATACGTTATACGTTATACGTTAGACGATATACGTTATACATTATACGTTATACGTTATACGTTATACGTTATACGTCACACGTTATACGTTATACGTTATACGTTATACGTTATACATTATACGTTATAAGTTATACGTTATTCGTTATACGTTGTACGTTATACGTTATACGTTAGACGCTATACGTTATACGTTATACGTTATACGTTATACGTTATACGTTATACGTTATGCGTTATAAGATATACGTTATACGTTATACGTTGTACGTTATACGTTATACGTTATACGTTATACGTTATACGTTGTACGTTATATGTTATACGTTATACGTTATACGCTATACGTTATACGTTATACGTTATACGTTATACGTTATACGTTATACGTTATACGTTATACGTTATACGTTATACGTTATACGTTATACGTTATACGTTATACGTTATACGTTATACGTTATACGTCACACGTTATACGTTACACGTTATACGTTATACGTTATACGTTATAGGTTGTACGTTATACGTTATACGTTATACGTTATACGTTATACGTTATACGTTATACGTTAAACATTGTACGTTATACGTTATACGTCATACTTTATACTTTATACGTTATACGTTATACGTTATACGTTATTCGTTATACGTTATACGTTATACGTCATACGTTATACGTTATACGTTATGCGTTATACGTTATACGTTATACGTTATACGTTATACGTTATACGTTATACGTTGTACGTTATACGTTATACGTTATACGTTAGACGCTATACGTTATGCGTTATACGTTATACGTTATACGTTATACGTTATACGTTATACGTTATACGTTATAAGTTAAACGTTATACGTTATACGTTACACGTTATACGTTATACGTTATACGTTATACGTTATACGTTATACGATATGCGTTATACGTTATACGTTATACGTTATACGTTATACGTTATACGTTAGACGATATACGTTATACGTTATACGTTATACGTTATACGTTATACGTTATACGTCACACGTTATACGTTATACGTTATACGTTATACGTTATACATTATACGTTATAAGTTATACGTTATACGTTATGCGTTATACGTTATACGTTATACGTTATACGTTATACTTTATACGTTATACGTTATACGTTATACGTTATACGTTATACGATATACGTTATACGTTATACGTTATACGTTATACGTTAATCGTTATACGTTATACGTTATACGCTATACGTTATACGTTATATGTTATACGTTATACGTTATACGTTGTACGTTATACGTTATACGTTATACGTTAGACGCTATACGTTATGCGTTATACGTTATACGTTATTCGTTGTACGTTATACGTTGTACGTTATACGTTATACGTTGTACGTTATACGTTATACGTTATACGTTATACGTTATACGTTATACGTTATACGTTATACGTTAGACGATATACGTTATACGTTATACGTTATACGTTATACGTTATACGTTATACGTCACACGTTATACGTTATACGTTATACGTTATACGTTATACATTATACGTTATAAGTTATACGTTATACGTTATACGTTGTACGTTATACGTTATACGTTAGACGCTATACGTTATACTTTATACGTTATACGTTATACGTTATACGTTATACGTTATGCGTTATAAGATATACGTTATACGTTATACGTTGTACGTTATACGTTATACGTTATACGTTATACGTTATACGTTGTACGTTATATGTTATACGTTATACGTTATACGCTATACGTTATACGTTATACGTTATACGTTATAAGTTATACGTTATACGTTATACGTTATACGTTATACGTTATACGTTATACGTTATACGTCATACGTTATACGTTATACGTTATACGTTAGACGTTGTACGTTATACGTTATACGTTATACGTTATACGTTATACGTTATACGTTATACGTTATACGTTATACGTTATACGTTATACGTTATACGTTACACGTTATACGTTACACGTTATACGTTATACGTTATACGTTATAGGTTGTACGTTATACGTTATACGTTATACGTTATACATTATACGTTATACGTTATACGTTAAACATTGTACGTTATACGTTATACGTCATACGTTATACTTTATACGTTATACGTTATACGTTATACGTTATTCGTTATACGTTATACGTTATACGTCATACGTTATACGTTATACGTTATGCGTTATACGTTATACGTTATACGTTATACGTTATACGTTATACGTTATACGTTATAAGTTACACGTTATACGTTATACGTTACACGTTATACGTTATACGTTATACGTTATACGTTATACGTTATACGTTATACGATATACGTTATACGTTATACGTTATACGTTATACGTTAATCGTTATACGTTATACGTTATACGCTATACGTTATACGTTATATGTTATACGTTATACGTTATACGTTGTACGTTATACGTTATACGTTATACGTTAGACGCTATACGTTATGCGTTATACGTTATACGTTATACGTTGTACGTTATACGTTGTACGTTATACGTTATACGTTGTACGTTATACGTTATACGTTATACGTTATACGTTATACGTTATACGTTATACGTTATACGTTATACGTTAGACGATATACGTTATACGTTATACGTTATACGTTATACGTTATACGTTATACGTCACACGTTATACGTTATACGTTATACGTTATACGTTATACATTATACGTTATAAGTTATACGTTATACGTTATACGTTGTACGTTATACGTTATACGTTAGACGCTATACGTTATACGTTATACGTTATACGTTATACGTTATACGTTATACGTTATGCGTTATAAGATATACGTTATACGTTATACGTTGTACGTTATACGTTATACGTTATACGTTATACGTTATACGTTATACGTTACACGTTATACGTTACACGTTATACGTTATACGTTATACGTTATAGGTTGTACGTTATACGTTATACGTTATACGTTATACATTATACGTTATACGTTATACGTTAAACATTGTACGTTATACGTTATACGTCATACGTTATACTTTATACGTTATACGTTATACGTTATACGTTATTCGTTATACGTTATACGTTATACGTCATACGTTATACGTTATACGTTATGCGTTATACGTTATACGTTATACGTTATACGTTATACGTTATACGTTATACGTTATAAGTTACACGTTATACGTTATACGTTACACGTTATACGTTATACGTTATACGTTATACGTTATACGTTATACGTTATACGATATACGTTATACGTTATACGTTATACGTTATACGTTAATCGTTATACGTTATACGTTATACGCTATACGTTATACGTTATATGTTATACGTTATACGTTATACGTTGTACGTTATACGTTATACGTTATACGTTAGACGCTATACGTTATGCGTTATACGTTATACGTTATACGTTGTACGTTATACGTTGTACGTTATACGTTATACGTTGTACGTTATACGTTATACGTTATACGTTATACGTTATACGTTATACGTTATACGTTATACGTTATACGTTAGACGATATACGTTATACGTTATACGTTATACGTTATACGTTATACGTTATACGTCACACGTTATACGTTATACGTTATACGTTATACGTTATACATTATACGTTATAAGTTATACGTTATACGTTATACGTTGTACGTTATACGTTATACGTTAGACGCTATACGTTATACGTTATACGTTATACGTTATACGTTATACGTTATACGTTATACGTTATGCGTTATAAGATATACGTTATACGTTATACGTTGTACGTTATACGTTATACGTTATACGTTATACGTTATACGTTGTACGTTATATGTTATACGTTATACGTTATACGCTATACGTTATACGTTATACGTTATACGTTATACGTTATACGTTATACGTTATACGTTATACGTTATACGTTATACGTTATACGTTATACGTCATACGTTATACGTTATACGTTATACGTTAGACGTTGTACGTTATATGTTATACGTTATACGTTATACGTTATACGTTATACGTTATACGTTATACGTTATACGTTATACGTTAGACGCTATACGTTATGCGTTATACGTTATACGTTATACGTTGTACGTTATACGTTATACGTTATACGTTGTACGTTATACGTTATACGTTATACGTTATACGTTATACGTTATACGTTATACGTTATACGTTATACGTTATACGTTATACGTTATACGTTATACGTTAGACGCTATACGTTATACGTTATACGTTATACGTTATACGTTATACGTTATACGTTATACGTTATACGTTATACGTTATACGTTATACGTTATACGTTATAAGTTACACGTTATACGTTATACGTTACACGTTATACGTTACACGTTATACGTTGTACGTTATACGTTATACGTTATACGTTATACGATATACGTTATACGTTATACGTTATACGTTATACGTTATACGTTGTACGTTATACGTTATACGTTATACGTTATACGTTATACGTTATACGTTATACGTTATACGTTATACGTTAGACGATATACGTTATACGTTATACGTTATACGTTATACGTTATACGTTATACGTCACACGTTATACGTTATACGTTATACGTTATACGTTATACGTTATACATTATACGTTATAAGTTATACGTTATACGTTATACGTTATACGATATACGTTATACGTTATACGTTATACGTTATACGTTAATCGTTATACGTTATACGTTATACGCTATACGTTATACGTTATATGTTATACGTTATACGTTATACGTTGTACGTTATACGTTATACGTTATACGTTAGACGCTATACGTTATGCGTTATACGTTATACGTTATTCGTTGTACGTTATATGTTGTACGTTATACGTTATACGTTGTACGTTATACGTTATACGTTATACGTTATACGTTATACGTTATACGTTATACGTTATACGTTAGACGATATACGTTATACGTTACACGTTATACGTTATACGTTATACGTTATACGTTATACGTCACACGTTATACGTTATACGTTATACGTTATACGTTATACATTATACGTTATAAGTTATACGTTATACGTTATACGTTGTACGTTATACGTTATACGTTAGACGCAATACGTTATACGTTATACGTTATACGTTATACGTTATACGTTATACGTTATGCGTTATAAGATATACGTTATACGTTATACGTTGTACGTTATACGTTATACGTTATACGTTATACGTTATACGTTATACGTTGTACATTATATGTTATACGTTATACGTTATACGCTATACGTTATACGTTATACGTTATACGTTATACGTTATACGTTATACGTTATACGTTATACGTTATACGTTATACGTTATACGTTATACGTCATACGTTATACGTTATACGTTATACGTTAGACGTTGTACGTTATACGTTATACGTTATACGTTATACGTTATACGTTATACGTTATACGTTGTACGTTATACGTTATACGTTATACGTTATACGTTATACGTTATACGTTATACGTTATACGTTAGACGATATACGTTATACGTTACACGTTATACGTTATACGTTATACGTTATACGTTATACGTCACACGTTATACGTTATACGTTATACGTTATACGTTATACATTATACGTTATAAGTTATACGTTATACGTTATACGTTGTACGTTATACGTTATACGTTAGACGCTATACGTTATACGTTATACGTTATACGTTATACGTTATACGTTATACGTTATGCGTTATAAGATATACGTTATACGTTATACGTTGTACGTTATACGTTATACGTTATACGTTATACGTTATACGTTATACGTTGTACGTTATATGTTATACGTTATACGTTATACGCTATACGTTATACGTTATACGTTATACGTTATACGTTATACGTTATACGTTATACGTTATACGTTATACGTTATACGTTATACGTTATACGTCATACGTTATACGTTATACGTTATACGTTAGACGTTGTACGTTATACGTTATACGTTATACGTTATACGTTATACGTTATACGTTATACGTTATACGTTATACGTTATACGTTATACGTTATACGTTATACGTTATGCGTTATAGGATATACGTTATACGTTATACGTTATACGTTGTACGTTATACGTTATACGTTATACGTTATACGTTATACGTTATACGTTAGACGTTGTACGTTATACGTTATACGTTATACGCTATACGTAATATGTAATACGTCATACGTTTTACGTTAATCGTTATACGTTATACGTTATACGCTATACGTTATACGTTATATGTTATACGTTATACGTTATACGTTGTACGTTATACGTTGTACGTTATACTTTCTACGTTATACGTTATACGTTAAACGTTGTACGTTATACGTTATACGTCATACGTTATACGTTGTACGTTATACGTTATACGTTATACGTTATACGTTATACGTTATACGTTATACGTTATACGTTATACGTAATATGTAATACGTCATACGTTTTACGTTAATCGTTATACGTTATACGTTATACGCTATACGTTATACGTTATATGTTATACGTTATACGTTATACGTTGTACGTTATACGTTGTACGTTATACGTTCTACGTTATACGTTATACGTTAAACGTTGTACGTTATACGTTATACGTCATACGTTATACGTTATACGTTATACGTTAAACGTTGTACGTTATACGTTATACGTCATACGTTATACGTTATACGTTATACGTTATACGTTATACGTTATACGTTATACGTTATACGTTACGCGTCATACGTTATACGTTACACGTTATACGTTATACGTTGTACGTTATACGTTCTACGTTATACGTTATACGTTAAACGTTGTACGTTATACGTTATACGTCATACGTTATACGTTATACGTTCTACGTTCTACGTTATACGTTATACGTTAAACGTTGTACGTTATACGTTATACGTTATACGTTATACGTTATACGTTATACGTTATGCGTTATACGTTATACGTTATACGTTATACGTTATACGTTATACGTTATACGTTATACGTTATACGTTATACGTTATACGTTATACGTTATACGTTATACGTTATACGTTATACGTTATACGTTATACGTTATACGTTATACGTTATACGTTATACGTTATACGTTATACGTTATACGTTATACGTTATACGTAATATGTAATACGTCATACGTTTTACGTTAATCGTTATACGTTATACGTTATACGCTATACGTTATACGTTATATGTTATACGTTATACGTTATACGTTGTACGTTATACGTTAGACGCTATTCGTTATACGTTATACGTTATACGTTATACGTTATACGTTATACGTCATACGTTATACGTTATACGTTATACGTTATACGTTATACATTATACGTTATAAGTTATACGTTATACGTTATACGTTGTACGTTATACGTTATACGTTAGACGCTATACGTGATACGTTATACGTTATACGTTATACGTTATACGTTATGCGTTATAGGATATACGTTATACGTTATACGTTATACGTTATACGTTATACGTTATACGTAATATGTAATACGTCATACGTTTTACGTTAATCGTTATACGTTATACGTTATACGCTATACGTTATACGTTATATGTTATACGTTATACGTTATACGTTGTACGTTATACGTTGTACGTTATACGTTCTACGTTATACGTTATACGTTAAACGTTGTACGTTATACGTTATACGTCATACGTTATACGTTATACGTTATACGTTATAGGTTATACGTTATACGTTATACGTTATACGTTATACGTTATACGTTTTACGTAATATGTAATACGTCATACGTTTTACGTTAATCGTTATACGTTATACGTTATACGCTATACGTTATACGTTATATGTTATACGTTATACGTTATACGTTGTACGTTATACGTTGTACGTTATACGTTCTACGTTATACGTTATACGTTAAACGTTGTACGTTATACGTTATACGTCATACGTTATACGTTATACGTTATACGTTAAACGTTGTACGTTATACGTTATACGTCATACGTTATACGTTATACGTTATACGTTATACGTTATACGTTATACGTTATACGTTATACGTTATACGTTACGCGTCATACGTTATACGTTATACGTTATACGTTATACGTTGTACGTTATACGTTCTACGTTATACGTTATACGTTAAACGTTGTACGTTATACGTTATACGTCATACGTTATACGTTATACGTTATACGTTCTACGTTATACGTTATACGTTAAACGTTGTACGTTATACGTTATACGTTATACGTTATACGTTATACGTTATACGTTATGCGTTATACGTTATACGTTATACGTTATACGTTATACGTTATACGTTATACGTTATACGTTATACGTTATACGTTATACGTTATACGTTATACGTTATACGTTATACGTTATACGTTATACGTTATACGTTATACGTTATACGTTATACGTTATACGTTATACTTTATACGTTATACGTTATACGTAATATGTAATACGTCATACGTTTTACGTTAATCGTTATACGTTATACGTTATACGCTATACGTTATACGTTATATGTTATACGTTATACGTTATACGTTGTACGTTATACGTTAGACGCTATTCGTTATACGTTATACGTTATACGTTATACGTTATACGTTATACGTCATACGTTATACGTTATACGTTATACGTTATACGTTATACATTATACGTTATAAGTTATACGTTATACGTTATACGTTGTACGTTATACGTTATACGTTAGACGCTATACGTTATACGTTATACGTTATACGTTATACGTTATACGTTATGCGTTATAGGTATACGTTATACGTTATACGTTGTACGTTATACGTTATACGTTATACGTTATACGTTATACGTTATACGTTATACGTTATACGTTATACGTTATACGTTATACGTTATACGTTATACGTTATACGTTATACGTTATACGTTATACGTTACACGTTATACGTTATACGTTATACGTTATACGTTATACGTTATAGGTTGTACGTTATACGTTATACGTTATACGTTATACGTTATACGTTATACGTTATACGTTATACGTTATACGTTATACGTTACACGTTATACGTTTTACGTTATACGTTATAGGTTGTACGTTATACGTTATACGTTATACGTTATACGTTATACGTTATACGTTATACGTTAAACATTGTACGTTATACGTTATACGTCATACGTTATACGTTGTACGTTATACGTTATACGTTATGCGTTATACGTCATGCGATATACGTTATACGTTATACGTTATACGTTATACGTTATAGATTATACGTTATACGTTATACGTTATACGTTATACGTTATACGTTATACGTTATACGTTATACGTTATACGTTATACATTATACGTTATACGTTATACGTTATACGTTAAACGTTATACGTTATGCGTTATACGTTATACGTTATACGTTAATCGTTATACGTTATACGTTATACGTTATACGTTAAACGTTGTACGTTATACGTTATACGTCATACGTTATACGTTATACGTTATACGATCTACGTTATACGTTATACGTTAAACGTTATACGTTAATCGTTATACGTTAGACGCTATACGTTATACGTTATACGTTATACGTTATACGTTATACGTTATACGTTATACGTTATACGTTACGCGTCATACGTTATACGTTATACGTTATACGTTATACGTTGTACGTTATACGTTCTACGTTATACGTTATACGTTAAACGTTATAAGTTATACGTTATACGTTATACGTTGTACGTTATACGTTATACGTTAGACGCTATACGTGATACGTTATACGTTATACGTTATACGTTATACGTTATGCGTTATAGGATATACGTTATACGTTATACGTTATACGTTATACGTTATACGTTATACGTAATATGTAATACGTCATACGTTTTACGTTAATCGTTATACGTTATACGTTATACGCTATACGTTATACGTTATATGTTATACGTTATACGTTATACGTTGTACGTTATACGTTGTACGTTATACGTTCTACGTTATACGTTATACGTTAAACGTTGTACGTTATACGTTATACGTCATACGTTATACGTTATACGTTATACGTTATAGGTTATACGTTATACGTTATACGTTATACGTTATACGTTATACGTTTTACGTAATATGTAATACGTCATACGTTTTACGTTAATCGTTATACGTTATACGTTATACGCTATACGTTATACGTTATATGTTATACGTTATACGTTATACGTTGTACGTTATACGTTGTACGTTATACGTTCTACGTTATACGTTATACGTTAAACGTTGTACGTTATACGTTATACGTCATACGTTATACGTTATACGTTATACGTTAAACGTTGTACGTTATACGTTATACGTCATACGTTATACGTTATACGTTATACGTTATACGTTATACGTTATACGTTATACGTTATACGTTATACGTTACGCGTCATACGTTATACGTTATACGTTATACGTTATACGTTGTACGTTATACGTTCTACGTTATACGTTATACGTTAAACGTTGTACGTTATACGTTATACGTCATACGTTATACGTTATACGTTATACGTTCTACGTTATACGTTATACGTTAAACGTTGTACGTTATACGTTATACGTTATACGTTATACGTTATACGTTATACGTTATGCGTTATACGTTATACGTTATACGTTATACGTTATACGTTATACGTTATACGTTATACGTTATACGTTATACGTTATACGTTATACGTTATACGTTATACGTTATACGTTATACGTTATACGTTATACGTTATACGTTATACGTTATACGTTATACGTTATACTTTATACGTTATACGTTATACGTAATATGTAATACGTCATACGTTTTACGTTAATCGTTATACGTTATACGTTATACGCTATACGTTATACGTTATATGTTATACGTTATACGTTATACGTTGTACGTTATACGTTAGACGCTATTCGTTATACGTTATACGTTATACGTTATACGTTATACGTTATACGTCATACGTTATACGTTATACGTTATACGTTATACGTTATACATTATACGTTATAAGTTATACGTTATACGTTATACGTTGTACGTTATACGTTATACGTTAGACGCTATACGTTATACGTTATACGTTATACGTTATACGTTATACGTTATGCGTTATAGGTATACGTTATACGTTATACGTTGTACGTTATACGTTATACGTTATACGTTATACGTTATACGTTATACGTTATACGTTATACGTTATACGTTATACGTTATACGTTATACGTTATACGTTATACGTTATACGTTATACGTTATACGTTACACGTTATACGTTATACGTTATACGTTATACGTTATACGTTATAGGTTGTACGTTATACGTTATACGTTATACGTTATACGTTATACGTTATACGTTATACGTTATACGTTATACGTTATACGTTATACGTTACACGTTATACGTTTTACGTTATACGTTATAGGTTGTACGTTATACGTTATACGTTATACGTTATACGTTATACGTTATACGTTATACGTTAAACATTGTACGTTATACGTTATACGTCATACGTTATACGTTGTACGTTATACGTTATACGTTATGCGTTATACGTCATGCGATATACGTTATACGTTATACGTTATACGTTATACGTTATAGATTATACGTTATACGTTATACGTTATACGTTATACGTTATACGTTATACGTTATACGTTATACGTTATACGTTATACATTATACGTTATACGTTATACGTTATACGTTAAACGTTATACGTTATGCGTTATACGTTATACGTTATACGTTAATCGTTATACGTTATACGTTATACGTTATACGTTAAACGTTGTACGTTATACGTTATACGTCATACGTTATACGTTATACGTTATACGATCTACGTTATACGTTATACGTTAAACGTTATACGTTAATCGTTATACGTTAGACGCTATACGTTATGCGTTATACGTTATGCGTTATACGTTATACGTTATACGTTATACGTTATACGTTATACGTTATACGTTATGCGTTATAGGATATACGTTATACCTTGTACGTTATACGTTATACGTTATACGTTGTACGTTATACGTTCTACGTTATACGTTATACGTTAAACGTTGTGCGTTATACGTTATACGTTATACGTTATACGTTATACGTTATACGTTACGCGTCATAAGTTATACGTTATACGTTATACGTTATACGTTATACGTTGTACGTTGTACGTTCTACGTTCTACGTTATACGTTAAACGTTGTACGTTATACGTTATACGTCATACGTTATACGTTATACGTTATACGTTCTACGTTATACGTTATACGTTAAACGTTGTACGTTATACGTTATACGTTATACGTTATACGTTATACGTTATACGTTATGCGTTATACGTTATACGTTATACGTTATACGTTATACGTTATACGTTATACGTTATACGTTATACGTTATACGTTATACGTTATACGTTATACGTTATACGTTATACGTTATACGTTATACGTTATACGTTATACGTTATACGTTATACGTTATACGTTATACGTAATATGTAATACGTCATACGTTTTACGTTAATCGTTATACGTTACACGTTATACGCTATACGTTATACGTTATATGTTATACGTTATACGTTATACGTTGTACGTTATACGTTATACGTTATACGTTAGACGCTATACGTTATGCGTTATACGTTATACGTTATACGTTGTACGTTATACGTTGTACGTTATACGTTATACGTTGTACGTTATACGTTATACGTTATACGTTATACGTTATACGTTATACGTTATACGTTATACGTTATACGTTAGACGATATACGTTATACATTATACGTTATACGTTATACGTTATACGTTATACGTCACACGTTATACGTTATACGTTATACGTTATACGTTATACGTTATACGTTATGCGTTATAGGATATACGTTATACCTTGTACGTTATACGTTATACGTTATACGTTGTACGTTATACGTTCTACGTTATACGTTATACGTTAAACGTTGTGCGTTATACGTTATACGTCATACGTTATACGTTATACGTTATACATTATACGTTCTACGTTATACGTTACACGTTACACGTTAAACGTTGTACGTTATACGTTATACCTTATACGTTATACGTTATACGTTATACGTTAAACGTTGTACGTTATACGTTATACGTCATACGTTATACGTTATACGTTATACGTTCTACGTTATACGTTATACGTTAAACGTTGTGCGTTATACGTTATACGTCATACGTTATACGTTATACGTTATACGTTATACGTTATACGTTCTACGTTATACGTTACACGTTACACGTTAAACGTTGTACGTTATACGTTATACCTTATACGTTATACGTTATACGTTATACGTTAAACGTTGTACGTTATACGTTATACGTCATACGTTATACGTTATACGTTATACGTTATACGTTCTACGTTATACGTTATACGTTAAACGTTATACGTTAATCGTTATACGTTAGACGCTATACGTTATGCGTTATACGTTATACGTTATACGTTGTACGTTATACGTTATACGTCATACGTTATACGTTATACGTTATACGTTATACGTTATACGTTCTACGTTATACGTTACACGTTACACGTTAAACGTTGTACGTTATACGTTATACCTTATACGTTATACGTTATACGTTATACGTTATGCGTTATACGTTATACGTTATACGTTATACGTTATACGTTATACGTTATACGTTATACGTTATACGTTATACGTTATACGTTATACGTTATACGTCATGCGATATACGTTATACGTTATTCGATATACGGTATACGTTAAACGTTGTACGTTATGCGTTATAAGTTATACGTTATACGTTATACGTTATACGTTATACGTTATACGTTATACGTTATACGTTATACGTTATACGTTG
This sequence comes from Ptiloglossa arizonensis, assembly GCF_051014685.1. Classification (NCBI taxonomy): domain Eukaryota; kingdom Metazoa; phylum Arthropoda; class Insecta; order Hymenoptera; family Colletidae; genus Ptiloglossa; species Ptiloglossa arizonensis. The sequence goes on along the minus strand of NW_027478741.1, from coordinate 42,012 downwards.
TACGTTGTACGTTATACGTTATACGTTATACGTTATACGTTATACGTTATACGTTATACGTTATACGTTATGCGTTATAGGATATACGTTATACGTTGTACGTTATACGTTATACGTTATACGTTATACGTTATACGTTATACGTTATACGTTATACGTTGTACGTTATACGTTGTACGTTATACGTTGTACGTTATACGTTGTACGTTATACGTTGTACGTTATACGTTATACGTTATACGTTATACGTTATACGTTATACGTTATACGTTATACGTTATACGTTATACGTTATACGTTATACGTTATACGTTGTACGTTATACGTTGTACGTTATACGTTGTACATTATACGTTGTACGTTATACGTTGTACGTTATACGTTATACGTTATACGACATACGTTATACGTTATACGTTATACGTTATACGTTATACGTTATACGTTATGCGTTATAGGATATACGTTATACGTTGTACGTTATACGTTATACGTTATACGTTCTACGTTATACGTTATACGTTATACGTTATACGTTATACGTTATACGTTATACGTTATACGTTATACGTTATACGTTATACGTTATACGTCATACGTTATACGTTATACGTTATACGTTATACGTTATACGTTTTACGTAATATGTAATACGTCATACGTTTTACGTTAATCGTTATACGTTATACGTTATACGCTATACGTTATACGTTATACGTTATACGTTATACGTCATACGTTTTACGTTAATCGTTATACGTTATACGTTATACGCTATACGTTATACGTTATACGTTATACGTTATACGTTATACGTTATACGTTATACGTTATACGTTATACGTTATACGTTATACGTTATACGTTATACGTTATACGTAATATGTAATACGTCATACGTTATACGTTATACGTTATACGTTATACGTTATACGTTATACGTTATACGTTATACGTTATACGTTATACGTTATACGTTATACGTTATACGTTATACGTTATACGTTATACGTTATACGTTATACGTTATGCGTTATAGGATATACGTTATACGTTATACGTTGTACGTTATACGTTATACGTTAGACTTTGTACGTTATACGTTATACGTTATACGTTATACGTTATACGTTATACGTTATACGTTATACGTTATACGTTATACGTTATACGTTATACGTTATACGTTATGCGTTATAGGATATACGTTATACGTTATACGTTGTACGTTATACGTTGTACGTTATACGTTATACGTTATACGACATACGTTATACGTTATACGTTATACGTTATACGTTATACGTTATACGTTATACGTTATACGTTATACGTTATACGTTATACGTTATGCGTTATAGGATATACGTTATACGTTGTACGTTATACGTTATACGTTGTACGTTATACGTTCTACGTTATACGTTATACGTTAAACGTTGTGCGTTATACGTTATACGTCATACGTTATACGTTATACGTTATACGTTATACGTTATACGTTCTACGTTATACGTTACACGTTACACGTTAAACGTTGTACGTTATACGTTATACCTTATACGTTATACGTTATACGTTAAACGTTGTACGTTATACGTTATACGTCATACGTTATACGTTATACGTTATACGTTATACGTTCTACGTTATACGTTATACGTTAAACGTTATACGTTAATCGTTATACGTTAGACGCTATACGTTATGCGTTATACGTTATACGTTATACGTTGTACGTTATACGTTATACGTCATACGTTATACGTTATACGTTATACGTTATACGTTATACGTTCTACGTTATACGTTACACGTTACACGTTAAACGTTGTACGTTATACGTTATACCTTATACGTTATACGTTATACGTTATACGTTATGCGTTATACGTTATACGTTATACGTTATACGTTATACGTTATACGTTATACGTTATACGTTATACGTTATACGTTATACGTTATACGTTATACGTCATGCGATATACGTTATACGTTATTCGATATACGGTATACGTTAAACGTTGTACGTTATGCGTTATAAGTTATACGTTATACGTTATACGTTATACGTTATACGTTATACGTTATACGTTATACGTTATACGTTATACGTTGTACGTTGTACGTTATACGTTATACGTTATACGTTATACGTTATACGTTATACGTTATACGTTATACGTTATGCGTTATAGGATATACGTTATACGTTGTACGTTATACGTTATACGTTATACGTTATACGTTATACGTTATACGTTATACGTTATACGTTGTACGTTATACGTTGTACGTTATACGTTGTACGTTATACGTTGTACGTTATACGTTGTACGTTATACGTTATACGTTATACGTTATACGTTATACGTTATACGTTATACGTTATACGTTATACGTTATACGTTATACGTTATACGTTATACGTTGTACGTTATACGTTGTACGTTATACGTTGTACATTATACGTTGTACGTTATACGTTGTACGTTATACGTTATACGTTATACGACATACGTTATACGTTATACGTTATACGTTATACGTTATACGTTATACGTTATGCGTTATAGGATATACGTTATACGTTGTACGTTATACGTTATACGTTATACGTTCTACGTTATACGTTATACGTTATACGTTATACGTTATACGTTATACGTTATACGTTATACGTTATACGTTATACGTTATACGTTATACGTCATACGTTATACGTTATACGTTATACGTTATACGTTATACGTTTTACGTAATATGTAATACGTCATACGTTTTACGTTAATCGTTATACGTTATACGTTATACGCTATACGTTATACGTTATACGTTATACGTTATACGTCATACGTTTTACGTTAATCGTTATACGTTATACGTTATACGCTATACGTTATACGTTATACGTTATACGTTATACGTTATACGTTATACGTTATACGTTATACGTTATACGTTATACGTTATACGTTATACGTTATACGTTATACGTAATATGTAATACGTCATACGTTATACGTTATACGTTATACGTTATACGTTATACGTTATACGTTATACGTTATACGTTATACGTTATACGTTATACGTTATACGTTATACGTTATACGTTATACGTTATACGTTATACGTTATACGTTATACGTTATGCGTTATAGGATATACGTTATACGTTATACGTTGTACGTTATACGTTATACGTTAGACTTTGTACGTTATACGTTATACGTTATACGTTATACGTTATACGTTATACGTTATACGTTATACGTTATACGTTATACGTTATACGTTATACGTTATACGTTATGCGTTATAGGATATACGTTATACGTTATACGTTGTACGTTATACGTTGTACGTTATACGTTATACGTTATACGACATACGTTATACGTTATACGTTATACGTTATACGTTATACGTTATACGTTATACGTTATACGTTATACGTTATACGTTATACGTTATGCGTTATAGGATATACGTTATACGTTGTACGTTATACGTTATACGTTGTACGTTATACGTTCTACGTTATACGTTATACGTTAAACGTTGTGCGTTATACGTTATACGTCATACGTTATACGTTATACGTTATACGTTATACGTTATACGTTCTACGTTATACGTTACACGTTACACGTTAAACGTTGTACGTTATACGTTATACCTTATACGTTATACGTTATACGTTATACGTTAAACGTTGTACGTTATACGTTATACGTCATACGTTATACGTTATACGTTATACGTTATACGTCATACGTTATACGTTATACGTTATACGTTATACGTTATACGTTCTACGTTATACGTTACACGTTACACGTTAAACGTTGTACGTTATACGTTATACCTTATACGTTATACGTTATACGTTATACGTTAAACGTTGTACGTTATACGTTATACGTCATACGTTATACGTTATACGTTATACGTTCTACGTTATACGTTATACGTTAAACGTTATACGTTAATCGTTATACGTTAGACGCTATACGTTATGCGTTATACGTTATACGTTATACGTTGTACGTTATACGTTATACGTTATACGTTGTACGTTATACGTTATACGTTATACGTTATACGATATACGTTATACGTTATACGTTATACGTTACACGTTATACGTTACACGTTATACGTTATACGTTATACGGTATACGTTATGCGTTATACGCTATACGTTATGCGTTATAGGATATACGTTATGCGTTATAGGATATACGTTATACTTTATACGTTGTACGTTATACGTTATACGTTATGCGTTATACGTCATGCGTTATACGTAATACGTTATACGTTATACGTTATACGTTATACGTTATACGTTATACGTTATACGTTATACGTTATACGTTATACGTTATACGTTATACGTTATACGTTACGCGTCATAAGTTATACGTTATACGTTATACGTTATACGTTATACGTTGTACGTTGTACGTTCTACGTTCTACGTTATACGTTAAACGTTGTACGTTATACGTTATACGTCATACGTTATACGTTATACGTTATACGTTCTACGTTATACGTTATACGTTAAACGTTGTACGTTATACGTTATACGTTATACGTTATACGTTATACGTTATACGTTATGCGTTATACGTTATACGTTATACGTTATACGTTATACGTTATACGTTATACGTTATACGTTATACGTTATACGTTATACGTTATACGTTATACGTTATACGTTATACGTTATACGTTATACGTTATACGTTATACGTTATACGTTATACGTTATACGTTATACGTTATACGTTATACGTTATACGTAATATGTAATACGTCATACGTTTTACGTTAATCGTTATACGTTATACGTTATACGCTATACGTTATACGTTATATGTTATACGTTATACGTTATACGTTGTACGTTATACGTTATACGTTATACGTTAGACGCTATACGTTATGCGTTATACGTTATACGTTATACGTTGTACGTTATACGTTGTACGTTATACGTTATACGTTGTACGTTATACGTTATACGTTATACGTTATACGTTATACGTTATACGTTATACGTTATACGTTATACGTTAGACGATATACGTTATACATTATACGTTATACGTTATACGTTATACGTTATACGTCACACGTTATACGTTATACGTTATACGTTATACGTTATACGTTATACGTTATGCGTTATAGGATATACGTTATACGTTGTACGTTATACGTTAAACGTTGTACGTTATACGTTATACCTTATACGTTATACGTTATACGTTATACGTTAAACGTTGTACGTTATACGTTATACGTCATACGTTATACGTTATACGTTATACGTTATACGTTCTACGTTATACGTTATACGTTAAACGTTATACGTTAATCGTTATACGTTAGACGCTATACGTTATGCGTTATACGTTATACGTTATACGTTGTACGTTATACGTTATACGTTATACGTTGTACGTTATACGTTATACGTTATACGTCATACGTTATACGTTATACGTTATACGTTATACGTTCTACGTTATACGTTATACGTTAAACGTTATACGTTAATCGTTATACGTTAGACGCTATACGTTATGCGTTATACGTTATACGTTATACGTTGTACGTTATACGTTATACGTTATACGTTGTACGTTATACGTTATACGTTATACGTTATACGATATACGTTATACGTTATACGTTATACGTTACACGTTATACGTTACACGTTATACGTTATACGTTATACGGTATACGTTATGCGTTATACGCTATACGTTATGCGTTATAGGATATACGTTATGCGTTATAGGATATACGTTATACTTTATACGTTGTACGTTATACGTTATACGTTATGCGTTATACGTCATGCGTTATACGTAATACGTTATACGTTATACGTTATACGTTATACGTTATACGTTATACGTTATACGTTATACGTTATACGTTATACGTTATACGGTATACGTTATACGTTACGCGTCATAAGTTATACGTTATACGTTATACGTTATACGTTATACGTTGTACGTTATACGTTCTACGTTCTACGTTATACGTTAAACGTTGTACGTTATACGTTATACGTCATACGTTATACGTTATACGTTATACGTTCTACGTTATACGTTATACGTTAAACGTTGTACGTTATACGTTATACGTTATACGTTATACGTTATACGTTATACGTTATGCGTTATACGTTATACGTTATACGTTATACGTTATACGTTATACGTTATACGTTATACGTTATACGTTGTACGTTGTACGTTATACGTTATACGTTATACGTTATACGTTATACGTTATACGTTATACGTTATACGTTATGCGTTATAGGATATACGTTATACGTTGTACGTTATACGTTATACGTTATACGTTATACGTTATACGTTATACGTTATACGTTATACGTTGTACGTTATACGTTGTACGTTATACGTTGTACGTTATACGTTGTACGTTATACGTTGTACGTTATACGTTATACGTTATACGTTATACGTTATACGTTATACGTTATACGTTATACGTTATACGTTATACGTTATACGTTATACGTTATACGTTGTACGTTATACGTTGTACGTTATACGTTGTACATTATACGTTGTACGTTATACGTTGTACGTTATACGTTATACGTTATACGACATACGTTATACGTTATACGTTATACGTTATACGTTATACGTTATACGTTATGCGTTATAGGATATACGTTATACGTTGTACGTTATACGTTATACGTTATACGTTCTACGTTATACGTTATACGTTATACGTTATACGTTATACGTTATACGTTATACGTTATACGTTATACGTTATACGTTATACGTTATACGTCATACGTTATACGTTATACGTTATACGTTATACGTTATACGTTTTACGTAATATGTAATACGTCATACGTTTTACGTTAATCGTTATACGTTATACGTTATACGCTATACGTTATACGTTATACGTTATACGTTATACGTCATACGTTTTACGTTAATCGTTATACGTTATACGTTATACGCTATACGTTATACGTTATACGTTATACGTTATACGTTATACGTTATACGTTATACGTTATACGTTATACGTTATACGTTATACGTTATACGTTATACGTTATACGTAATATGTAATACGTCATACGTTATACGTTATACGTTATACGTTATACGTTATACGTTATACGTTATACGTTATACGTTATACGTTATACGTTATACGTTATACGTTATACGTTATACGTTATACGTTATACGTTATACGTTATACGTTATGCGTTATAGGATATACGTTATACGTTATACGTTGTACGTTATACGTTATACGTTAGACTTTGTACGTTATACGTTATACGTTATACGTTATACGTTATACGTTATACGTTATACGTTATACGTTATACGTTATACGTTATACGTTATACGTTATACGTTATGCGTTATAGGATATACGTTATACGTTATACGTTGTACGTTATACGTTGTACGTTATACGTTATACGTTATACGACATACGTTATACGTTATACGTTATACGTTATACGTTATACGTTATACGTTATACGTTATACGTTATACGTTATACGTTATACGTTATGCGTTATAGGATATACGTTATACGTTGTACGTTATACGTTATACGTTGTACGTTATACGTTCTACGTTATACGTTATACGTTAAACGTTGTGCGTTATACGTTATACGTCATACGTTATACGTTATACGTTATACGTTATACGTTATACGTTCTACGTTATACGTTACACGTTACACGTTAAACGTTGTACGTTATACGTTATACCTTATACGTTATACGTTATACGTTAAACGTTGTACGTTATACGTTATACGTCATACGTTATACGTTATACGTTATACGTTATACGTTCTACGTTATACGTTATACGTTAAACGTTATACGTTAATCGTTATACGTTAGACGCTATACGTTATGCGTTATACGTTATACGTTATACGTTGTACGTTATACGTTATACGTCATACGTTATACGTTATACGTTATACGTTATACGTTATACGTTCTACGTTATACGTTACACGTTACACGTTAAACGTTGTACGTTATACGTTATACCTTATACGTTATACGTTATACGTTATACGTTATGCGTTATACGTTATACGTTATACGTTATACGTTATACGTTATACGTTATACGTTATACGTTATACGTTATACGTTATACGTTATACGTTATACGTCATGCGATATACGTTATACGTTATTCGATATACGGTATACGTTAAACGTTGTACGTTATGCGTTATAAGTTATACGTTATACGTTATACGTTATACGTTATACGTTATACGTTATACGTTATACGTTATACGTTATACGTTGTACGTTGTACGTTATACGTTATACGTTATACGTTATACGTTATACGTTATACGTTATACGTTATACGTTATGCGTTATAGGATATACGTTATACGTTGTACGTTATACGTTATACGTTATACGTTATACGTTATACGTTATACGTTATACGTTATACGTTGTACGTTATACGTTGTACGTTATACGTTGTACGTTATACGTTGTACGTTATACGTTGTACGTTATACGTTATACGTTATACGTTATACGTTATACGTTATACGTTATACGTTATACGTTATACGTTATACGTTATACGTTATACGTTATACGTTGTACGTTATACGTTGTACGTTATACGTTGTACATTATACGTTGTACGTTATACGTTGTACGTTATACGTTATACGTTATACGACATACGTTATACGTTATACGTTATACGTTATACGTTATACGTTATACGTTATGCGTTATAGGATATACGTTATACGTTGTACGTTATACGTTATACGTTATACGTTCTACGTTATACGTTATACGTTATACGTTATACGTTATACGTTATACGTTATACGTTATACGTTATACGTTATACGTTATACGTTATACGTCATACGTTATACGTTATACGTTATACGTTATACGTTATACGTTTTACGTAATATGTAATACGTCATACGTTTTACGTTAATCGTTATACGTTATACGTTATACGCTATACGTTATACGTTATACGTTATACGTTATACGTCATACGTTTTACGTTAATCGTTATACGTTATACGTTATACGCTATACGTTATACGTTATACGTTATACGTTATACGTTATACGTTATACGTTATACGTTATACGTTATACGTTATACGTTATACGTTATACGTTATACGTTATACGTAATATGTAATACGTCATACGTTATACGTTATACGTTATACGTTATACGTTATACGTTATACGTTATACGTTATACGTTATACGTTATACGTTATACGTTATACGTTATACGTTATACGTTATACGTTATACGTTATACGTTATACGTTATACGTTATGCGTTATAGGATATACGTTATACGTTATACGTTGTACGTTATACGTTATACGTTAGACTTTGTACGTTATACGTTATACGTTATACGTTATACGTTATACGTTATACGTTATACGTTATACGTTATACGTTATACGTTATACGTTATACGTTATACGTTATGCGTTATAGGATATACGTTATACGTTATACGTTGTACGTTATACGTTGTACGTTATACGTTATACGTTATACGACATACGTTATACGTTATACGTTATACGTTATACGTTATACGTTATACGTTATACGTTATACGTTATACGTTATACGTTATACGTTATGCGTTATAGGATATACGTTATACGTTGTACGTTATACGTTATACGTTGTACGTTATACGTTCTACGTTATACGTTATACGTTAAACGTTGTGCGTTATACGTTATACGTCATACGTTATACGTTATACGTTATACGTTATACGTTATACGTTCTACGTTATACGTTACACGTTACACGTTAAACGTTGTACGTTATACGTTATACCTTATACGTTATACGTTATACGTTATACGTTAAACGTTGTACGTTATACGTTATACGTCATACGTTATACGTTATACGTTATACGTTATACGTCATACGTTATACGTTATACGTTATACGTTATACGTTATACGTTCTACGTTATACGTTACACGTTACACGTTAAACGTTGTACGTTATACGTTATACCTTATACGTTATACGTTATACGTTATACGTTAAACGTTGTACGTTATACGTTATACGTCATACGTTATACGTTATACGTTATACGTTCTACGTTATACGTTATACGTTAAACGTTATACGTTAATCGTTATACGTTAGACGCTATACGTTATGCGTTATACGTTATACGTTATACGTTGTACGTTATACGTTATACGTTATACGTTGTACGTTATACGTTATACGTTATACGTTATACGATATACGTTATACGTTATACGTTATACGTTACACGTTATACGTTACACGTTATACGTTATACGTTATACGGTATACGTTATGCGTTATACGCTATACGTTATGCGTTATAGGATATACGTTATGCGTTATAGGATATACGTTATACTTTATACGTTGTACGTTATACGTTATACGTTATGCGTTATACGTCATGCGTTATACGTAATACGTTATACGTTATACGTTATACGTTATACGTTATACGTTATACGTTATACGTTATACGTTATACGTTATACGTTATACGTTATACGTTATACGTTACGCGTCATAAGTTATACGTTATACGTTATACGTTATACGTTATACGTTGTACGTTGTACGTTCTACGTTCTACGTTATACGTTAAACGTTGTACGTTATACGTTATACGTCATACGTTATACGTTATACGTTATACGTTCTACGTTATACGTTATACGTTAAACGTTGTACGTTATACGTTATACGTTATACGTTATACGTTATACGTTATACGTTATGCGTTATACGTTATACGTTATACGTTATACGTTATACGTTATACGTTATACGTTATACGTTATACGTTATACGTTATACGTTATACGTTATACGTTATACGTTATACGTTATACGTTATACGTTATACGTTATACGTTATACGTTATACGTTATACGTTATACGTTATACGTTATACGTTATACGTAATATGTAATACGTCATACGTTTTACGTTAATCGTTATACGTTATACGTTATACGCTATACGTTATACGTTATATGTTATACGTTATACGTTATACGTTGTACGTTATACGTTATACGTTATACGTTAGACGCTATACGTTATGCGTTATACGTTATACGTTATACGTTGTACGTTATACGTTGTACGTTATACGTTATACGTTGTACGTTATACGTTATACGTTATACGTTATACGTTATACGTTATACGTTATACGTTATACGTTATACGTTAGACGATATACGTTATACATTATACGTTATACGTTATACGTTATACGTTATACGTCACACGTTATACGTTATACGTTATACGTTATACGTTATACGTTATACGTTATGCGTTATAGGATATACGTTATACGTTGTACGTTATACGTTAAACGTTGTACGTTATACGTTATACCTTATACGTTATACGTTATACGTTATACGTTAAACGTTGTACGTTATACGTTATACGTCATACGTTATACGTTATACGTTATACGTTATACGTTCTACGTTATACGTTATACGTTAAACGTTATACGTTAATCGTTATACGTTAGACGCTATACGTTATGCGTTATACGTTATACGTTATACGTTGTACGTTATACGTTATACGTTATACGTTGTACGTTATACGTTATACGTTATACGTCATACGTTATACGTTATACGTTATACGTTATACGTTCTACGTTATACGTTATACGTTAAACGTTATACGTTAATCGTTATACGTTAGACGCTATACGTTATGCGTTATACGTTATACGTTATACGTTGTACGTTATACGTTATACGTTATACGTTGTACGTTATACGTTATACGTTATACGTTATACGATATACGTTATACGTTATACGTTATACGTTACACGTTATACGTTACACGTTATACGTTATACGTTATACGGTATACGTTATGCGTTATACGCTATACGTTATGCGTTATAGGATATACGTTATGCGTTATAGGATATACGTTATACTTTATACGTTGTACGTTATACGTTATACGTTATGCGTTATACGTCATGCGTTATACGTAATACGTTATACGTTATACGTTATACGTTATACGTTATACGTTATACGTTATACGTTATACGTTATACGTTATACGTTATACGGTATACGTTATACGTTACGCGTCATAAGTTATACGTTATACGTTATACGTTATACGTTATACGTTGTACGTTATACGTTCTACGTTCTACGTTATACGTTAAACGTTGTACGTTATACGTTATACGTCATACGTTATACGTTATACGTTATACGTTCTACGTTATACGTTATACGTTAAACGTTGTACGTTATACGTTATACGTTATACGTTATACGTTATACGTTATACGTTATGCGTTATACGTTATACGTTATACGTTATACGTTATACGTTATACGTTATACGTTATACGTTATACGTTATACGTTATACGTTATACGTTATACGTTATACGTTATACGTTATACGTTATACGTTATACGTTATACGTTATACGTTATACGTTATACGTTATACGTAATATGTAATACGTCATACGTTTTACGTTAATCGTTATACGTTATACGTTATACGCTATACGTTATACGTTATATGTTATACGTTATACGTTATACGTTGTACGTTATACGTTATACGTTATACGTTAGACGCTATACGTTATGCGTTATACGTTATACGTTATACGTTGTACGTTATACGTTGTACGTTATACGTTATACGTTGTACGTTATACGTTATACGTTATACGTTATACGTTATACGTTATACGTTATACGTTATACGTTATACGTTAGACGATATACGTTATACATTATACGTTATACGTTATACGTTATACGTTATACGTCACACGTTATACGTTATACGTTATACGTTATACGTTATACATTATACGTTATAAGTTATACGTTATTCGTTATACGTTGTACGTTATACGTTATACGTTAGACGCTATACGTTATACGTTATACGTTATACGTTATACGTTATACGTTATACGTTATGCGTTATAAGATATACGTTATACGTTATACGTTGTACGTTATACGTTATACGTTATACGTTATACGTTATACGTTGTACGTTATATGTTATACGTTATACGTTATACGCTATACGTTATACGTTATACGTTATACGTTATACGTTATACGTTATACGTTATACGTTATACGTTATACGTTATACGTTATACGTTATACGTTATACGTTATACGTTATACGTTATACGTTATACGTTATACGTTACACGTTATACGTTACACGTTATACGTTATACGTTATACGTTATAGGTTGTACGTTATACGTTATACGTTATACGTTATACGTTATACGTTATACGTTATACGTTATACGTTAAACATTGTACGTTATACGTTATACGTCATACTTTATACTTTATACGTTATACGTTATACGTTATACGTTATTCGTTATACGTTATACGTTATACGTCATACGTTATACGTTATACGTTATGCGTTATACGTTATACGTTATACGTTATACGTTATACGTTATACGTTATACGTTGTACGTTATACGTTATACGTTATACGTTAGACGCTATACGTTATGCGTTATACGTTATACGTTATACGTTATACGTTATACGTTAGACGCTATACGTTATGCGTTATACGTTATACGTTATACGTTGTACGTTATACGTTGTACGTTATACGTTATACGTTGTACGTTATACGTTATACGTTATACGTTATACGTTACACGTTATACGTTATACGTTATACGTTATACGTTAGACGATATACGTTATACGTTATACGTTATACGTTATACGTTATACGTTATACGTCACACGTTATACGTTATACGTTATACGTTATACGTTATACATTATACGTTATAAGTTATACGTTATACGTTATGCGTTATACGTTATACGTTATACGTTATACGTTATACTTTATACGTTATACGTTATACGTTATACGTTATACGTTATACGATATACGTTATACGTTATACGTTATACGTTATACGTTAATCGTTATACGTTATACGTTATACGCTATACGTTATACGTTATATGTTATACGTTATACGTTATACGTTGTACGTTATACGTTATACGTTATACGTTAGACGCTATACGTTATGCGTTATACGTTATACGTTATTCGTTGTACGTTATACGTTGTACGTTATACGTTATACGTTGTACGTTATACGTTATACGTTATACGTTATACGTTATACGTTATACGTTATACGTTATACGTTAGACGATATACGTTATACGTTATACGTTATACGTTATACGTTATACGTTATACGACACACGTTATACGTTATACGTTATACGTTATACGTTATACATTATACGTTATAAGTTATACGTTATACGTTATACGTTGTACGTTATACGTTATACGTTAGACGCTATACGTTATACGTTATACGTTATACGTTATACGTTATACGTTATACGTTATACGTTATGCGTTATAAGATATACGTTATACGTTATACGTTGTACGTTATACGTTATACGTTATACGTTATACGTTATACGTTGTACGTTATATGTTATACGTTATACGTTATACGCTATACGTTATACGTTATACGTTATACGTTATAAGTTATACGTTATACGTTATACGTTATACGTTATACGTTATACGTTATACGTTATACGTCATACGTTATACGTTATACGTTATACGTTAGACGTTGTACGTTATACGTTATACGTTATACGTTATACGTTATACGTTATACGTTATACGTTATACGTTATACGTTATACGTTATACGTTATACGTTACACGTTATACGTTACACGTTATACGTTATACGTTATACGTTATAGGTTGTACGTTATACGTTATACGTTATACGTTATACATTATACGTTATACGTTATACGTTAAACATTGTACGTTATACGTTATACGTCATACGTTATACTTTATACGTTATACGTTATACGTTATACGTTATTCGTTATACGTTATACGTTATACGTCATACGTTATACGTTATACGTTATGCGTTATACGTTATACGTTATACGTTATACGTTATACGTTATACGTTATACGTTATAAGTTACACGTTATACGTTATACGTTACACGTTATACGTTATACGTTATACGTTATACGTTATACGTTATACGTTATACGATATACGTTATACGTTATACGTTATACGTTATACGTTAATCGTTATACGTTATACGTTATACGCTATACGTTATACGTTATATGTTATACGTTATACGTTATACGTTGTACGTTATACGTTATACGTTATACGTTAGACGCTATACGTTATGCGTTATACGTTATACGTTATACGTTGTACGTTATACGTTGTACGTTATACGTTATACGTTGTACGTTATACGTTATACGTTATACGTTATACGTTATACGTTATACGTTATACGTTAGACGATATACGTTATACGTTATACGTTATACGTTATACGCTATACGTTATACGTCACACGTTATACGTTATACGTTATACGTTATACGTTATACATTATACGTTATAAGTTATACGTTATACGTTATACGTTGTACGTTATACGTTATACGTTAGACGCTATACGTTATACGTTATACGTTATACGTTATACGTTATACGTTATACGTTATGCGTTATAAGATATACGTTATACGTTATACGTTGTACGTTATACGTTATACGTTATACGTTATACGTTATACGTTATACGTTACACGTTATACGTTACACGTTATACGTTATACGTTATACGTTATAGGTTGTACGTTATACGTTATACGTTATACGTTATACATTATACGTTATACGTTATACGTTAAACATTGTACGTTATACGTTATACGTCATACGTTATACTTTATACGTTATACGTTATACGTTATACGTTATTCGTTATACGTTATACGTTATACGTCATACGTTATACGTTATACGTTATGCGTTATACGTTATACGTTATACGTTATACGTTATACGTTATACGTTATACGTTATAAGTTACACGTTATACGTTATACGTTACACGTTATACGTTATACGTTATACGTTATACGTTATACGTTATACGTTATACGTTATACGATATACGTTATACGTTATACGTTATACGTTATACGTTAATCGTTATACGTTATACGTTATACGCTATACGTTATACGTTATATGTTATACGTTATACGTTATACGTTGTACGTTATACGTTATACGTTATACGTTAGACGCTATACGTTATGCGTTATACGTTATACGTTATACGTTGTACGTTATACGTTGTACGTTATACTTTATACGTTGTACGTTATACGTTATACGTTATACGTTATACGTTATACGTTATACGTTATACGTTATACGTTATACGTTAGACGATATACGTTATACGTTATACGTTATACGTTATACGTTATACGTTATACGTCACACGTTATACGTTATACGTTATACGTTATACGTTATACATTATACGTTATAAGTTATACGTTATACGTTATACGTTGTACGTTATACGTTATACGTTAGACGCTATACGTTATACGTTATACGTTATACGTTATACGTTATACGTTATACGTTATGCGTTATAAGATATACGTTATACGTTATACGTTGTACGTTATACGTTATACGTTATACGTTATACGTTATACGTTGTACGTTATATGTTATACGTTATACGTTATACGCTATACGTTATACGTTATACGTTATACGTTATACGTTATACGTTATACGTTATACGTTATACGTTATACGTCATACGTTATACGTTATACGTTATACGTTAGACGTTGTACGTTATACGTTATACGTTACACGTTATACGTTATACGTTATACGTTATACGTTATACGTTATACGTTATACGTTAGACGCTATACGTTATGCGTTATACGTTATACGTTATACGTTGTACGTTATACGTTATACGTTATACGTTGTACGTTATACGTTATACGTTATACGTTATACGTTATACGTTATACGTTATACGTTATACGTTATACGTTATACGTTATACGTTATACGTTATACGTTAGACGCTATACGTTATACGTTATACGTTATACGTTATACGTTATACGTTATACGTTATACGTTATACGTTATACGTTATACGTTATACGTTATACGTTATAAGTTACACGTTATACGTTATACGTTACAAGTTATACGTTACACGTTATACGTTGTACGTTATACGTTATACGTTATACGTTATACGATATACGTTATACGTTATACGTTATACGTTATACGTTAATCGTTATACGTTATACGTTATACGCTATACGTTATACGTTATATGTTATACGTTATACGTTATACGTTGTACGTTATACGTTATACGTTATACGTTAGACGCTATACGTTATGCGTTATACGTTATACGTTATACGTTGTACGTTATACGTTGTACGTTATACGTTATACGTTGTACGTTATACGTTATACGTTATACGGTATACGTTATACGTTATACGTTGTACGTTATACGTTATACGTTGTACGTTATACGTTATACGTTATACGTTATACGTTATACGTTATACGTTATACGTTATACGTTAGACGATATACGTTATACGTTATACGTTATACGTTATACGTTATACGTTATACGTTATACGTCACACGTTATACGTTATACGTTATACGTTATACGTTATACATTATACGTTATAAGTTATACGTTATACGTTATACGTTGTACGTTATACGTTATACGTTAGACGCTATACGTTATACGTTATACGTTATACGTTATACGTTATACGTTATACGTTTTGCGTTATAAGATATACGTTATACGTTATACGTTGTACGTTGTACGTTATACGTTATACGTTGTACGTTATACGTTATACGTTATACGGTATACGTTATACGTTATACGTTATACGTTATACGTTATACGTTAGACGATATACGTTATACGTTATACGTTATACGTTATACGTTATACGTTATACGTCACACGTTATACGTTATACGTTATACGTTATACGTTATACATTATACGTTATAAGTTATACGTTATACGTTATACGTTGTACGTTATACGTTATATGTTAGACGCTATACGTTATACGTTATACGTTATACGTTATACGTTATACGTTATACGTTTTGCGTTATAAGATATACGTTATACGTTATACGTTGTACGTTATACGTTATACGTCATACGTTATACGTTATACGTTGTACGTTATATGTTATACGTTATACGTTATACGCTATACGTTATACGTTATACGTTATACGTTATACGTTATACGTTATACGTTATACGTTATACGTTATACGTTATACGTTATACGTTATACGTTACACGTTATACGTTACACGTTACACGTTATACGTTATACGTTATAGGTTGTACGTTATACGTTATACGTTATACGTTATACGTTATACGTTATACGTTATACGTTAAACATTGTACGTTCTACGTTATACGTCATACGTTATACTTTATACGTTATACGTTATACGTTATACGTTATTCGTCATACGTTATACGTTATACGTCATACGTTATACGTTATACGTTATGCGTTATACGTTATACGTTATACGTTATACGTTATACGTTATACGTTATACGTTATACGTTATACGCTATACGTTATAAGTTACACGTTATACGTTATACGTTACACGTTATACGTTATACGTTATACGTTATACGTTATACGTTATACGATATACGTTATACGTTATACGTTATACGTTATACGTTATACGATATACGTTATACGTTATACGTTATACGTTATACGTTAATCGTTATACGTTATACGTTATACGCTATACGTTATACGTTATATGTTATACGTTATACGTTATACGTTGTACGTTATACGTTATACGTTATACGTTAGACGCTATACGTTATGCGTTATACGTTATACGTTATTCGTTGTACGTTATACGTTGTACGTTATACGTTATACGTTGTACGTTATACGTTATACGTTATACGTTATACGTTATACGTTATACGTTATACGTTAGACGATATACGTTATACGTTATACGTTATACGTTATACGTTATACGTTATACGTTATACGTCACACGTTATACGTTATACGTTATACGTTATACGTTATACATTATACGTTATAAGTTATACGTTATACGTTATACGTTGTACGTTATACGTTATACGTTAGACGCTATACGTTATACGTTATACGTTATACGTTATACGTTATACGTTATACGTTATGCGTTATAAGATATACGTTATACGTTATACGTTGTACGTTATACGTTATACGTTATACGTTATACGTTATACGTTATACGTTATACGTTGTACGTTATATGTTATACGTTATACGTTATACGCTATACGTTATACGTTATACGTTATACGTTATACGTTATACGTTATACGTTATACGTTATACGTTATACGTTATACGTTATACGTTATACGTCATACGTTATACGTTATACGTTATACGTTAGACGTTGTACGTTATACGTTATACGTTATACGTTATACGTTATACGTTATACGTTATACGTTATACGTTATACGTTATACGTTATACGTTATACGTTATGCGTTATAGGATATACGTTATACGTTATACGTTATACGTTGTACGTTATACGTTATACGTTATACGTTATACGTTATACGTTATACGTTAGACGTTGTACGTTATACGTTATACCTTATACGTTATACGTTATACGTTATACGTTATACGTTATACGTTATACGTTATACGTTATACGTTATACGTTATACGTTATACGTTATACGTTATACGTTATACGTTATACGTTATACGTTATACGTTATACGTTATACGTTATACGCTATACGTAATATGTAATACGTCATACGTTTTACGTTAATCGTTATACGTTATACGTTATACGCTATACGTTATACGTTATATGTTATACGTTATACGTTATACGTTGTACGTTATACGTTATACGTTATACGTTATACGTTATACGTTATACGTTATACGTTATACGTTATACGTTATACGCTATACGTAATATGTAATACGTCATACGTTTTACGTTAATCGTTATACGTTATACGTTATACGCTATACGTTATACGTTATATGTTATACGTTATACGTTATACGTTGTACGTTATACGTTGTACGTTATACTTTCTACGTTATACGTTATACGTTAAACGTTGTACGTTATACGTTATACGTCATACGTTATACGTTATACGTTATACGTTATACGTTATACGTTATACGTTATACGTTATACGTTATACGTTATACGTTATACGTTATACGTTATACGTTATACGTAATATGTAATACGTCATACGTTTTACGTTAATCGTTATACGTTATACGTTATACGCTATACGTTATACGTTATATGTTATACGTTATACGTTATACGTTATACGTTGTACGTTATACGTTGTACGTTATACGTTCTACGTTATACGTTATACGTTAAACGTTGTACGTTATACGTTATACGTCATACGTTATACGTTATACGTTATACGTTAAACGTTGTACGTTATACGTTATACGTCATACGTTATACGTTATACGTTATACGTTATACGTTATACGTTATACGTTATACGTTATACGTTACGCGTCATACGTTATACGTTATACGTTATACGTTATACGTTGTACGTTATACGTTCTACGTTATACGTTATACGTTAAACGTTGTACGTTATACGTTATACGTCATACGTTATACGTTATACGTTCTACGTTCTACGTTATACGTTATACGTTAAACGTTGTACGTTATACGTTATACGTTATACGTTATACGTTATACGTTATACGTTATGCGTTATACGTTATACGTTATACGTTATACGTTATACGTTATACGTTATACGTTATACGTTATACGTTATACGTTATACGTTATACGTTATACGTTATACGTTATACGTTATACGTTATACGTTATACGTTATACGTTATACGTTATACGTTATACGTTATACGTTATACGTTATACGTTATACGTTATACGTTATACGTAATATGTAATACGTCATACGTTTTACGTTAATCGTTATACGTTATACGTTATACGCTATACGTTATACGTTATATGTTATACGTTATACGTTATACGTTGTACGTTATACGTTAGATGCTATTCGTTATACGTTATACGTTATACGTTATACGTTATACGTTATACGTCATACGTTATACGTTATACGTTATACGTTATACGTTATACATTATACGTTATAAGTTATACGTTATACGTTATACGTTGTACGTTATACGTTATACGTTAGACGCTATACGTTATACGTTATACGTTATACGTTATACGTTATACGTTATGCGTTATAGGATATACGTTATACGTTATACGTTATACGTTATACGTTATACGTTATACGTTATACGTAATATGTAATACGTCATACGTTTTACGTTAATCGTTATACGTTATACGTTATACGCTATACGTTATACGTTATATGTTATACGTTATACGTTATACGTTGTACGTTATACGTTGTACGTTCTACGTTCTACGTTATACGTTATACGTTAAACGTTGTACGTTATACGTTATACGTCATACGTTATACGTTATACGTTATACGTTATACGTTATACGTTATACGTTATACGTTATACGTTATACGTTATACGTTATACGTAATATGTAATACGTCATACGTTTTACGTTAATCGTTATACGTTATACGTTATACGCTATACGTTATACGTTATATGTTATATGTTATACGTTATACGTTGTACGTTATACGTTGTACGTTATACGTTCTACGTTATACGTTATACGTTAAACGTTGTACGTTATACGTTATACGTCATACGTTATACGTTATACGTTATACGTTAAACGTTGTACGTTATACGTTATACGTCATACGTTATACGTTATACGTTATACGTTATACGTTATACGTTATACGTTATACGTTATACGTTATACGTTACGCGTCATACGTTATACGTTATACGTTATACGTTATACGTTGTACGTTATACGTTCTACGTTATACGTTATACGTTAAACGTTGTACGTTATACGTTATACGTCATACGTTATACGTTATACGTTATACGTTCTACGTTATACGTTATACGTTAAACGTTGTACGTTATACGTTATACGTTATACGTTATACGTTATACGTTATACGTTATGCGTTATACGTTATACGTTATACGTTATACGTTATACGTTATACGTTATACGTTACACGTTATACGTTATACGTTATACGTTATACGTTATACGTTATACGTTATACGTTATACGTTATACGTTATACGTTATACGTTATACGTTACACGTTATACGTTATACGTTATACGTTATAGGTTGTACGTTATACGTTATACGTTATACGTTATACGTTATACGTTATACGTTATACGTTATACGTTATACGTTATACGTTATACGTTATACGTTATACGTTATACGTTATACGTTATACGTTATACGTTATACGTTATACGTTATACGTTATACGTTACACGTTATACGTTATACGTTATACGTTATACGTTATACGTTATAGGTTGTACGTTATACGTTATACGTTATACGTTATACGTTATACGTTATACGTTATACGTTATACGTTATACGTTATACGTTATACGTTATACGTTACACGTTATACGTTACACGTTATACGTTATACGTTATACGTTATAAGTTGTACGTTATACGTTATACGTTATAAGTTATACGTTATACGTTATACGTTATACGTTATACGTTATACGTTATACGTTATACGTTATACGTTGTACGTTATACGTTATACGTTATGCGTTATAGGATATACGTTATACGTTATACGTTGTACGTTATACGTTATACGTTATGCGTGATACGTCATGCGATATACGTTATACGTTATACGTTATACGTTATACGTTATACGTTATACGTTATACGTTATACGTTATACGTTATACGATAAACGTTATACGTTACACGTTATACGCTATACGTTATACGTTATACGTTATACGTTATACGTTATACGTTATACGTTATACGTTATACGTTATACGTTATACGTTATACGTTATACGTTATACGTTACACGTTATACGTTACACGTTATACGTTATACGTTATAAGGTATACGTTATGCGTTATACGCTATACGTTATGCGTTATACTTTATACGTTATACGTTATACGTTATACGTTATACGTTATACGTTGTACGTTATACGTTATACGTTATGCGTTATAGGATATACGTTATACGTTATACGTTGTACGTTATACGTTATACGTTATGCGTTATAGGATATACGTTATACGTTATACGTTGTACGTTATACGTTATACGTTATGCGTGATACGTCATGCGATATACGTTATACGTTATACGTTATACGTTATACGTTATACGTTATACGTTATACGTTATACGTTATACGATATACGTTATACGTTACACGTTATACGCTATACGTTATACGTTATACGTTATACGTTATACGTTATACGTTATACGTTATACGTTATACGTTATACGTTATACGTCATACGTTATACGTTATACGTCATACGTTATACGTTATACATTATACGTTATAAGTTATACGTTATACGTTATACGTTGTACGTTATACGTTATACGTTAGACGCTATACGTTATACGTTATACGTTATACGTTATACGTTATACGTTATGCGTTATAGGATATACGTTATACGTTATACGTTATACCTTATACGTTATACGTTATACGTTATACGTTATACGTTATACGTTATACGTTAGACGTTGTACGTTATACGTTATACCTTATACGTTATACGTTATACGTTATACGTTATACGTTATACGTTATACGTTATACGTTATACGTTATACGTTATACGTTATACGTTATACGTTATACGTTATACGTTATACGTTATACGTTATACGTTATACGTTATACGTTATACGTTATACGGTATACGTTATACGTTATACGTTATACGTTATACGTTATACGTTACGCGTCATAAGTTATACGTTATACGTTACACGTTATACGTTACACGTTATACGTTATACGTTATACGGTATACGTTATGCGTTATACGCTATACGTTAAACGTTGTACGTTATACGTTATACGTTATGCGTTATAGGATATACGTTATACTTTATACGTTGTACGTTATACGTTATACGTTATGCGTTATACGTCATGCGTTATACGTAATACGTTATACGTTATACGTTATACGTTATACGTTATACGTTATACGGTATACGTTATACGTTATACGTTATACGTTATACGTTATACGTTACGCGTCATAAGTTATACGTTATACGTTACACGTTATACGTTACACGTTATACGTTATACGTTATACGGTATACGTTATGCGTTATACGCTATACGTTATGCGTTATAGGATATACGTTATGCGTTATAGGATATACGTTATACTTTATACGTTGTACGTTATACGTTATACGTTATGCGTTATACGTCATGCGTTATACGTAATACGTTATACGTTATACGTTATACGTTATACGTTATACGTTATACGGTATACGTTATACGTTATACGTTATACGTTATACGTTATACGTTACGCGTCATAAGTTATACGTTATACGTTATACGTTTTACGTTATACGTTGTACGTTATACGTTCTACGTTCTACGTTATACGTTAAACGTTGTACGTTATACGTTATACGTCATACCTTATACGTTACACGTTATACGTTCTACGTTATACGTTATACGTTAAACGTTGTACGTTATACGTTATACGTTATACGTTATACGTTATACGTTATACGTTATGCGTTATACGTTATACGTTATACGTTATACGTTATACGTTATACGTTATACGTTATACGTTATACGTTATACGTTATACGTTATACGTTATTCGTTATACGTTATACGTTATACGTTATACGTTATACGTTATACGTTATACGTTATACGTTATACGTAATATGTAATACGTCATACGTTTTACGTTAATCGTTATACGTTATACGTTATACGCTATACGTTATACGTTATATGTTATACGTTATACGTTATACGTTGTACGTTATACGTTATACGTTATACGTTAGACGCTATACGTTATGCGTTATACGTTATACGTTATACGTAATATGTAATACGTCATACGTCATACGTTTTACGTTAATCGTTATACGTTATACGTTATACGCTATACGTTATACGTTATATGTTATACGTTATACGTTATACGTTGTACGTTATACGTTATACGTTATACGTTAGACGCTATACGTTATGCGTTATACGTTATACGTTATACGTTATACGTTATACATTATACGTTATAAGTTATACGTTATACGTTATACGTTGTACGTTATACGTTATACGTTAGACGCTATACGTTATACGTTATACGTTATACGTTATACGTTATACGTTATACGTTATGCGTTATAAGATATACGTTATACGTTATACGTTGTACGTTATACGTTATACGTTATACGTTATACGTTATACGTTATACGTTATACGTTATACGTTATACGTTATACGTTATACGTTATACGTTATACGTTATACGTTATACGTTACACGTTATACGTTATACGTTATACGTTATACGTTATACGTTATAGGATGTACGTTATACGTTATACGTTATACGTTATACGTTATACGTTATACGATATACGTTATACGTTAAACATTGTACGTTATACGTTATACGTCATACGTTATACGTTGTACGTTATACGTTATACGTTATGCGTTATACGTCATGCGATATACGTTATACGTTATACGTTATACGTTATACGTTATACATTATACGTTATATGTTATACGTTATACGTTATACGTTATACGTTATGCGTTATAGGATATACGTTATACGTTATACGTTGTACGTTATACGTTATACGTTATGCGTTATACGTCATGCGATATACGTTATACGTTATACGTTATACGTTATACGTTATACGTTGTACGTTATACGTTATACGTTATACGTTATAGGTTATACGTTATACGTTATACGTTGTACGTTATACGTTATACGTTATGCGTTATATGTCATGCGATATACGTTATACGTTATACGTTATACGTTATACGTTATACGTTGTACGTTATACGTTATACATTATACGTTATACGTTATACGTTATACGTTATACGTTATACGTTATACGTTATACGTTATACGTTTTACGTTATACGTTATACGTTATACGTTATACGTTATACGTTATACGTTATACGTTATACGTTACACGTTATACGTTACACGTTATACGTTATACGTTATACGTTATACGTTATAAGTTGTACGTTATACGTTATACGTTATAAGTTATACGTTATACGTTATACGTTATACGTTATACGTTATACGTTATACGTTATACGTTATACGTTGTACGTTATACGTTATACGTTATGCGTTATAGGATATACGTTATACGTTATACGTTGTACGTTATACGTTATACGTTATGCGTGATACGTCATGCGATATACGTTATACGTTATACGTTATACGTTATACGTTATACGTTATACGTTATACGTTATACGTTATACGTTATACGATAAACGTTATACGTTACACGTTATACGCTATACGTTATACGTTATACGTTATACGTTATACGTTATACGTTATACGTTATACGTTATACGTCATACGTTATACGTTATACGTCATACGTTATACGTTATACATTATACGTTATAAGTTATACGTTATACGTTATACGTTATGCGTTATAGGATATACGTTATACGTTATACGTTATACCTTATACGTTATACGTTATACGTTATACGTTATACGTTATACGTTATACGTTAGACGTTGTACGTTATACGTTATACCTTATACGTTATACGTTATACGTTGTACGTTATACGTTATACGTTAGACGCTATACGTTATACGTTATACGTTATACGTTATACGTTATACGTTATG
Source organism: Ptiloglossa arizonensis (assembly GCF_051014685.1). Taxonomy (NCBI): domain Eukaryota; kingdom Metazoa; phylum Arthropoda; class Insecta; order Hymenoptera; family Colletidae; genus Ptiloglossa; species Ptiloglossa arizonensis. Next base: position 14,864 of record NW_027478741.1, on the reverse strand, counting down.
CGTTATAGGATATACGTTATACGTTATACGTTATACCTTATACGTTATACGTTATACGTTATACGTTATACGTTATACGTTATACGTTAGACGTTGTACGTTATACGTTATACCTTATACGTTATACGTTATACGTTATACGTTATACGTTATACGTTATACGTTATACGTTATACGTTATACGTTATACGTTATACGTTATACGTTATGCGTTATACGTTATACGTTATACGTTACGCGTCATACGTTATACGTTATACGTTATACGTTATACGTTGTACGTTATACGTTCTACGTTATACGTTATACGTTAAACGTTGTACGTTGTACGTTATACGTCATACGTTATACGTTATACGTTATACGTTCTACGTTATACGTTACGCGTCATAAGTTATACGTTATACGTTATACGTTATACGTTATACGTTGTAGGTTATACGTTCTACGTTCTACGTTATACGTTAAACGTTGTACGTTATACGTTATACGTCATACGTTATACGTTATACGTTATACGTTCTACGTTATACGTCATACGTTATACGTTATACGTTATACGTTATACGTTATACATTATACGTTATAAGTTATACGTTATACGTTATACGTTGTACGTTATACGTTATACGTTATACGTTATACGTCATACGTTATACGTTATACGTTATACGTTATACGTTATACATTATACGTTATAAGTTATACGTTATACGTTATACGTTGTACGTTATACGTTATACGTTAGACGCTATACGTTAAACGTTATACGTTATGCGTTAAACGTTATACGTTATGCGTTATACGTTATACGTTATACGTTATACATTATACGTTATAAGTTATACGTTATACGTTATACGTTATGCGTTATAGGATATACGTTATACGTTATACGTTATACCTTATACGTTATACGTTATACGTTATACGTTATACGTTATACGTTATACGCTATACGTTATACGTTATATGTTATACGTTATACGTTATACGTTGTACGTTATACGTTAGACGCTATTCGTTATACGTTATACGTTATACGTTATACGTTATACGTTATACGTCATACGTTATACGTTATACGTTATACGTTATACGATATACGTTATACGTTACACGTTATACGCTATACGTTATACGTTATACGTTATACGTTATACGTTATACGTTATACGTTATACGTTATACGTTATACGTTATACGTCATACGTTATACGTTATACGTCATACGTTATACGTTATACATTATACGTTATAAGTTATACGTTATACGTTATACGTTATGCGTTATAGGATATACGTTATACGTTATACGTTATACCTTATACGTTATACGTTATACGTTATACGTTATACGTTATACGTTATACGCTATACGTTATACGTTATATGTTATACGTTATACGTTATACGTTGTACGTTATACGTTAGACGCTATTCGTTATACGTTATACGTTATACGTTATACGTTATACGTTATACGTCATACGTTATACGTTATACGTTATACGTTATACGTTATACATTATACGTTATAAGTTATACGTTATACGTTATACGTTGTACGTTATACGTTATACGTTAGACGCTATACGTTAAACGTTATACGTTATGCGTTATACGTTATACGTTATACGTTAATCGTTATACGTTATACGTTATACGTGATACGTTAAACGTTGTACGTTATACGTTATACGTCATACGTTATACGTTATACGTTATACGTTATACGTTCTACGTTATACGTTATACGTTAAACGTTATACGTTAATCGTTATACGTTAGACGCTATACGTTATGCGTTATACGTTATACGTTATACGTTGTACGTTATACGTTATACGTTATACGTTGTACGTTATACGTTATACGTTATACGTTATACGATATACGTTATACGTTATACGTTATACGTTACACGTTATACGTTACACGTTATACGTTATACGTTATACGGTATACGTTATGCGTTATACGCTATACGTTATGCGTTATAGGATATACGTTATGCGTTATAGGATATACGTTATACTTTATACGTTGTACGTTATACGTTATACGTTATGCGTTATACGTCATGCGTTATACGTAATACGTTATACGTTATACGTTATACGTTATACGTTATACGTTATACGGTATACGTTACACGTTATACGTTATACGTTATACGTTATACGTTACGCGTCATAAGTTATACGTTATACGTTATACGTTATACGTTATACGTTGTAGGTTATACGTTCTACGTTCTACGTTATACGTTAAACGTTGTACGTTATACGTTATACGTCATACGTTATACGTTATACGTTATACGTTCTACGTTATACGTTATACGTTAAACGTTGTACGTTATACGTTATACGTTATACGTTATACGTTATACGTTATACGTTATGCGTTATACGTTATACGTTATACGTTATACGTTATACGTTATACGTTATACGTTATACGTTATACGTTGTACGTTATACGTTATACGTTATACGTTATACGTTATACGTTATACGTTATACGTTATACGTTATACGTTATACGTTATACGTTATACGTTATACGTAATATGTAATACGTCATACGTTTTACGTTAATCGTTATACGTTATACGTTATACGCTATACGTTATACGTTATATGTTATACGTTATACGTTATACGTTGTACGTTATACGTTATACGTTATACGTTAGACGCTATACGTTATGCGTTATACGTTATACGTTATACGTTATACGTTATACATTATACGTTATAAGTTATACGTTATACGTTATACGTTGTACGTTATACGTTATACGTTAGACGCTATACGTTATACGTTATACGTTATACGTTATACGTTATACGTTATACGTTATGCGTTATAAGATATACGTTATACGTTATACGTTGTACGTTATACGTTATACGTTATACGTTATACGTTATACGTTATACGTTATACGTTATACGTTATACGTTATACGTTATACGTTATACGTTATACGTTATACGTTATACGTTACACGTTATACGTTATACGCTATACGTTATACGTTATACGTTATAGGATGTACGTTATACGTTATACGTTATACGTTATACGTTATACGTTATACGTTATACGTTATACGTTATACGTTATACGTTAAACATTGTACGTTATACGTTATACGTCATACGTTATACGTTGTACGTTATACGTTATACGTTATGCGTTATACGTCATGCGATATACGTTATACGTTATACGTTATACGTTATACGTTATACATTATACGTTATATGTTATACGTTATACGTTATACGTTATACGTTATGCGTTATAGGATATACGTTATACGTTATACGTTGTACGTTATACGTTATACGTTATGCGTTATACGTCATGCGATATACGTTATACGTTATACGTTATACGTTATACGTTATACGTTGTACGTTATACGTTATACGTTATACGTTATACGTTATACGTTATACGTTATACGTTATACGTTATACGTTATACGCTATACGTTATACGTTATACGTTATGCGATATACGTTATACGTTATTCGTTATACGGTATACGTTAAACGTTGTACGTTATACGTTATACGTTATACGTTATACGTTATACGTTATACGTTATACGTTAGACGTTATACGTTATACGTTATATGTTATACGATATACGTTATACGTTATACGTTATACGTTATACGTTATACGTTATACGTTACACGTTAAACGTTACACGTTATACGTTATACGTTATACGGTATACGTTATGCGTTGTACGCTATACGTTATGCGTTATAGGATATACGTTATGCGTTATAGGATATAGGTTATACTATACTAAATACGTTGTACGTTATACGTTATACGTTATGCGTTATACGTCATGCGATATACGTTATACGTTATTCGTTATACGGTATACGTTAGACGTTGTACGTTATACGTTATACGTTATACGTTATACGTTATACGTTATACGTTATACGTTATACGTTATACGTTATACGTTATACGTTATACGTTATACGTTATACGTTATACTGTTATACGTTATACGTTATACGTTATACGTTATACGTTATACGTTATACGTTATACGTTATACGTTATACGTTACACGTTATACGCTACACGTTATACGTTACACGTTATACGTTATACGTTATAGGGTATACGTTATACGTTATACGTTAAACGTTGTACGTTATACGTTCTACGTTATACGTTATACGTTATACGTTATACGTTATACGTTATACGTTATACGTTATACGTTATACGTTATACGTTATACGTTATACGTTATACGTTATACGTTATACGTTATACGTTACACGTTATACGTTATACGTTATCCGTTCTACGTTATACGTTATACGTTAAACGTTGTACGTTATACGTTATACGTTATACGTTATACGTTATACGTTATACGTTATGCGTTATAGGATATACGTTATACGTTATACGTTGTACGTTATACGTTATACGTTATGCGTTATACGTCATGCGATATACGTTATACGTTATTCGTTATACGGTATACGTTATACGTTGTACGTTATACGTTATACGTTATACGTTATACGTTATACGTTATACGTTATACGGTATGCGTTATACGTTATACGTTATACGTTATACGTTATACGTTATACGTTATACGTTGTACGTTATACGTTTTACGTTATACGTTATACGTTATACGTAATATGTAATACGTCATACGTTTTACGTTAATCGTTATACGTTATACGTTATACGCTATACGTTATGCGTTATACGTTATACGTTATACGTTATACGCTATACGTTATACGTTATACGTTATACGTTGTACGTTATACGTTATACGTTATGCGTTATAGGATATACGTTATACGTTATACGTTGTACGTTATACGTTATACGTTATACGTATTACGTTATACGTTATACGTTATGCGTTATAGGATATACGTTATACGTTATACGTTGTACGTTATACGTTATACGTTATGCGCTATACGTCATGCGATATACGTTATACGTTATACGTTATACGTTATACGTTATACGTTATACGTTATACGTTATACGATATACGTTATACGTTACACGTTATACGCTACACGTTATACGTTACACGTTATACGTTATACGTTATAGGGTATACGTTATACGTTATACGTTAAACGTTGTACGTTATACGTTCTACGTTATACGTTATACGTTATACGTTATACGTTATACGTTATACGTTATACGTTATACGTTATACGTTATACGTTATACGTTATACGTTATACGTTATACGTTATACGTTATACGTTATACGTTATACGTTATACGTTATACGTTACACGTTATACGTTATACGTTATCCGTTCTACGTTATACGTTATACGTTAAACGTTGTACGTTATACGTTATACGTTATACGTTATACGTTATACGTTATACGTTATGCGTTATAGGATATACGTTATACGTTATACGTTGTACGTTATACGTTATACGTTATGCGTTATACGTCATGCGATATACGTTATACGTTATTCGTTATACGGTATACGTTATACGTTGTACGTTATACGTTATACGTTATACGTTATACGTTATACGTTATACGTTATACGGTATGCGTTATACGTTATACGTTATACGTTATACGTTATACGTTATACGTTATACGTTGTACGTTATACGTTTTACGTTATACGTTATACGTTATACGTAATATGTAATACGTCATACGTTTTACGTTAATCGTTATACGTTATACGTTATACGCTATACGTTATGCGTTATACGTTATACGTTATACGTTATACGCTATACGTTATACGTTATACGTTATACGTTGTACGTTATACGTTATACGTTATGCGTTATAGGATATACGTTATACGTTATACGTTGTACGTTATACGTTATACGTTATACGTATTACGTTATACGTTATACGTTATGCGTTATAGGATATACGTTATACGTTATACGTTGTACGTTATACGTTATACGTTATGCGTTATACGTCATGCGATATACGTTATACGTTATACGTTATACGTTATACGTTATACGTTATACGTTATACGTTATACGATATACGTTATACGTTATACGTTATACGTAATATGTAATACGTTATACGTTTTACGTTAATCGTTATAGGTTATACGTTATACGTTATACGTTATACGTTATACGTTATACGTTATACGTTATACGTTATACGATATACGTTATACGTTACACGTTATACGCTATACGTTATACGTTATACGTTATACGTTATACGTTATACGTTATACGTTATACGTTATACGTTATACGTTATACGTTATACGTTACACGTTATACGTTACACGTTATACGTTATACGTTATAAGGTATACGTTATGCGTTATACGCTATACGTTATGCGTTATAGGATATACGTTATGCGTTATACGTTATACGTTATACGTTATACGTTATACGTTATACGTTATACGTTATACGTTATGCGTTATAGGATATACGTTATACGTTATACGTTGTACGTTATACGTTATACGTTATACGTATTACGTTATACGTTATACGTTATGCGTTATAGGATATACGTTATACGTTATACGTTGTACGTTATACGTTATACGTTATGCGTTATACGTCATGCGATATACGTTATACGTTATACGTTATACGTTACACGTTATACGCTATACGTTATACGTTATACGTTATACGTTATACGTTATACGTTATACGTTATACGTTATACGTTATACGTTATACGTTATACGTTACACGTTATACGTTACACGTTATACGTTATACGTTATAAGGTATACGTTATGCGTTATACGCTATACGTTATGCGTTATAGGATATACGTTATGCGTTATACGTTATACGTTATACGTTATACGTTATACGTTATACGTTATACGTTATACGTTATACGTTATACGTTATACGTTATACGTTATACGTAATATGTAATACGTTATACGTTTTACGTTAATCGTTATAGGTTATACGTTATACGTTATACGTTATACGTTATACGTTATACGTTATACGTTATACGTTATACGATATACGTTATACGTTATACGTTATACGCTATACGTTATACGTTATACGTTATACGTTATACGCTATTCGTTATACGTTATACGTTATACGTTATACGTTATACGTTATACGTCATACGTTATACGTTATACGTTATACGTTATACGTTATACATTATACGTTATAAGTTATACGTTATACGTTATACGTTGTACGTTATACGTTATACGTTAGACGCTATACGTTATACGTTATACGTTATACGTTATACGTTATACGTTATGCGTTATAGGATATACGTTATACGTTATACGTTATACGTTATACGTTATACGTTATACGTAATATGTAATACGTCATACGTTTTACGTTAATCGTTATACGTTATACGTTATACGCTATACGTTATACGTTATATGTTATACGTTATACGTTATACGTTGTACGTTATACGTTGTACGTTATACGTTCTACGTTATACGTTATACGTTAAACGTTGTACGTTATACGTTATACGTCATACGTTATACGTTATACGTTATACGTTATACGTTATACGTTATACGTTATACGTTATACGTTATACGTTATACGTTATACGTTGTACGTTATACGTTATACGTTATACGTATTACGTTATACGTTATACGTTATGCGTTATAGGATATACGTTATACGTTATACGTTGTACGTTATACGTTATACGTTATGCGTTATACGTCATGCGATATACGTTATACGTTATACGTTATACGTTATACGTTATACGTTATACGTTATACGTTATACGATATACGTTATACGTTACACGTTATACGCTATACGTTATACGTTATACGTTATACGTTATACGTTATACGTTATACGTTATACGTTATACGTTATACGTTATACGTTATACGTTATACGTTACACGTTATTGGTTACACGTTATACGTTATACGTTATAAGGTATACGTTATGCGTTATACGCTATACGTTATGCGTTATAGGATATACGTTATGCGTTATACGTTATACGTTATACGTTATACGTTATACGTAATATGTAATACGTTATACGTTTTACGTTAATCGTTATAGGTTATACGTTATACGTTATACGTTATACGTTATACGTTATACGTTATACGTTATACGTTATACGATATACGTTATACGTTATACGTTATACGCTATACGCTATACGTTATACGTTATACGTTATACGTTATACGCTATTCGTTATACGTTATACGTTATACGTTATACGTTATACGTTATACGTCATACGTTATACGTTATACGTTATACGTTATACGTTATACATTATACGTTATAAGTTATACGTTATACGTTATACGTTGTACGTTATCCGTTCTACGTTATACGTTATACGTTAAACGTTGTACGTTATACGTTATACGTTATACGTTATACGTTATACGTTATACGTTATGCGTTATAGGATATACGTTATACGTTATACGTTGTACGTTATACGTTATACGTTATGCGTTATACGTCATGCGATATACGTTATACGTTATTCGCTATACGGTATACGTTATACGTTGTACGTTATACGTTATACGTTATACGTTATACGTTATACGTTATACGTTATACGGTATGCGTTATACGTTATACGTTATACGTTATACGTTATACGTTATACGTTATACGTTGTACGTTATACGTTTTACGTTATACGTTATACGTTATACGTAATATGTAATACGTCATACGTTTTACGTTAATCGTTATACGTTATACGTTATACGCTATACGTTATGCGTTATACGTTATACGTTATACGTTATACGCTATACGTTATACGTTATACGTTATACGTTGTACGTTATACGTTATACGTTATGCGTTATAGGATATACGTTATACGTTATACGTTGTACGTTATACGTTATACGTTATACGTATTACGTTATACGTTATACGTTATGCGTTATAGGATATACGTTATACGTTATACGTTGTACGTTATACGTTATACGTTATGCGTTATACGTCATGCGATATACGTTATACGTTATACGTTATACGTTATACGTTATACGTTATACGTTATACGTTATACGATATACGTTATACGTTACACGTTATACGCTATACGTTATACGTTATACGTTATACGTTATACGTTATACGTTATACGTTATACGTTATACGTTATACGTTATACGTTATACGTTACACGTTATACGTTACACGTTATACGTTATACGTTATAAGGTATACGTTATGCGTTATACGCTATACGTTATGCGTTATAGGATATACGTTATGCGTTATACGTTATACGTTATACGTTATACGTTATACGTTATACGTTATACGTTATACGTTATACGTTATACGTTATACGTTATACGTTATACGTAATATGTAATACGTTATACGTTTTACGTTAATCGTTATAGGTTATACGTTATACGTTATACGTTATACGTTATACGTTATACGTTATACGTTATACGTTATACGATATACGTTATACGTTATACGTTATACGCTATACGTTATACGTTATACGTTATACGTTATACGCTATTCGTTATACGTTATACGTTATACGTTATACGTTATACGTTATACGTCATACGTTATACGTTATACGTTATACGTTATACGTTATACATTATACGTTATAAGTTATACGTTATACGTTATACGTTGTACGTTATACGTTATACGTTAGACGCTATACGTTATACGTTATACGTTATACGTTATACGTTATACGTTATGCGTTATAGGATATACGTTATACGTTATACGTTATACGTTATACGTTATACGTTATACGTAATATGTAATACGTCATACGTTTTACGTTAATCGTTATACGTTATACGTTATACGCTATACGTTATACGTTATATGTTATACGTTATACGTTATACGTTGTACGTTATACGTTGTACGTTATACGTTCTACGTTATACGTTATACGTTAAACGTTGTACGTTATACGTTATACGTCATACGTTATACGTTATACGTTATACGTTATACGTTATACGTTATACGTTATACGTTATACGTTATACGTTATACGTTATACGTTGTACGTTATACGTTATACGTTATACGTATTACGTTATACGTTATACGTTATGCGTTATAGGATATACGTTATACGTTATACGTTGTACGTTATACGTTATACGTTATGCGTTATACGTCATGCGATATACGTTATACGTTATACGTTATACGTTATACGTTATACGTTATACGTTATACGTTATACGATATACGTTATACGTTACACGTTATACGCTATACGTTATACGTTATACGTTATACGTTATACGTTATACGTTATACGTTATACGTTATACGTTATACGTTATACGTTATACGTTACACGTTATACGTTACACGTTATACGTTATACGTTATAAGGTATACGTTATGCGTTATACGCTATACGTTATACGTTATACGTTATACGTAATATGTAATACGTTATACGTTTTACGTTAATCGTTATAGGTTATACGTTATACGTTATACGTTATACGTTATACGTTATACGTTATACGTTATACGTTATACGATATACGTTATACGTTATACGTTATACGCTATACGTTATACGTTATACGTTATACGTTATACGCTATTCGTTATACGTTATACGTTATACGTTATACGTTATACGTTATACGTCATACGTTATACGTTATACGTTATACGTTATACGTTATACATTATACGTTATAAGTTATACGTTATACGTTATACGTTGTACGTTATACGTTATACGTTAGACGCTATACGTTATACGTTATACGTTATACGTTATACGTTATACGTTATGCGTTATAGGATATACGTTATACGTTATACGTTATACGTTATACGTTATACGTTATACGTAATATGTAATACGTCATACGTTTTACGTTAATCGTTATACGTTATACGTTATACGCTATACGTTATACGTTATATGTTATACGTTATACGTTATACGTTGTACGTTATACGTTGTACGTTATACGTTCTACGTTATACGTTATACGTTAAACGTTGTACGTTATACGTTATACGTCACACGTTATACGTTATACGTTATACGTTATACGTTATACGTAATATGTAATACGTCATACGTTTTACGTTAATCGTTATACGTTATACGTTATACGCTATACGTTATACGTTATATGTTATACGTTATACGTTATACGTTGTACGTTATACGTTAGACGCTATTCGTTATACGTTATACGTGATACGTTATACGTTATACGTTATACGTCATACGTTATACGTTATACGTTACGCGTCATACGTTATACGTTATACGTTATACGTTATACGTTGTACGTTATACGTTCTACGTTATACGTTATACGTTAAACGTTGTACGTTATACGTTATACGTCATACGTTATACGTTATACGTTATACGTTCTACGTTATACGTTATACGTTAAACGTTGTACGTTATACGTTATACGTTATACGTTATACGTTATACGTTATACGTTATACGTTATGCGTTATACGTTATACGTTATACGTTATACGTTATACGTTATACGTTATACGTTATACGTTATACGTTATACGTTATACGTTATACGTTATACGTTATACGTTATACGTTATACGTTATACGTAATATGTAATACGTCATACGTTTTACGTTAATCGTTATACGTTATACGTTATACGCTATACGTTATACGTTATATGTTATACGTTATACGTTATACGTTGTACGTTATACGTTAGACGCTATTCGTTATACGTTATACGTTATACGTTATACGTTATACGTTATACGTCATACGTTATACGTTATACGTTATACGTTATACGTTATACATTATACGTTATAAGTTATACGTTATACGTTATACGTTGTACGTTATACGTTATACGTTAGACGCTATACGTTAAACGTTATACGTTATGCGTTATACGTTATACGTTATACGTTAATCGTTATACGTTATACGTTATACGTGATACGTTAAACGTTGTACGTTATACGTTATACGTCATACGTTATACGTTATACGTTATACGTTCTACGTTATACGTTATACGTTAAACGTTATACGTTAATCGTTATACGTTAGACGCTATACGTTATGCGTTATACGTTATACGTTATACGTTGTACGTTATACGTTATACGTTATACGTTGTACGTTATACGTTATACGTTATACGTTATACGATATACGTTATACGTTATACGTTATACGTTACACGTTATACGTTACACGTTATACGTTATACGTTATACGGTATACGTTATGCGTTATACGCTATACGTTATGCGTTATAGGATATACGTTATGCGTTATAGGATATACGTTATACTTTATACGTTGTACGTTATACGTTATACGTTATGCGTTATACGTCATGCGTTATACGTAATACGTTATACGTTATACGTTATACGTTATACGTTGTACGTTATACGTTAGACGCTATTCGTTATACGTTATACGTTATACGTTATACGTTATACGTTATACGTCATACGTTATACGTTATACGTTATACGTTATACGTTATACATTATACGTTATAAGTTATACGTTATACGTTATACGTTGTACGTTATACGTTATACGTTAGACGCTATACGTTAAACGTTATACGTTATGCGTTATACGTTATACGTTATACGTTAATCGTTATACGTTATACGTTATACGTGATACGTTAAACGTTGTACGTTATACGTTATACGTCATACGTTATACGTTATACGTTATACGTTCTACGTTATACGTTATACGTTAAACGTTATACGTTAATCGTTATACGTTAGACGCTATACGTTATGCGTTATACGTTATACGTTATACGTTGTACGTTATACGTTATACGTTATACGTTGTACGTTATACGTTATACGTTATACGTTATACGATATACGTTATACGTTATACGTTATACGTTACACGTTATACGTTACACGTTATACGTTATACGTTATACGGTATACGTTATGCGTTATACGCTATACGTTATGCGTTATAGGATATACGTTATGCGTTATAGGATATACGTTATACTTTATACGTTGTACGTTATACGTTATACGTTATGCGTTATACGTCATGCGTTATACGTAATACGTTATACGTTATACGTTATACGTTATACGTTATACGTTATACGGTATACGTTATACGTTATACGTTATACGTTATACGTTATACGTTACGCGTCATAAGTTATACGTTATACGTTATACGTTATACGTTATACGTTGTAGGTTATACGTTCTACGTTCTACGTTATACGTTAAACGTTGTACGTTATACGTTATACGTTATACGTTATACGTTATACGTTATACGTTATACGTTATGCGTTATACGTTATACGTTATACGTTATACGTTATACGTTATACGTTATACGTTATACGTTATACGTTATACGTTATACGTTATACGTTATACGTTATACGTTATACGTTATACGTTATACGTAATATGTAATACGTCATACGTTTTACGTTAATCGTTATACGTTATACGTTATACGCTATACGTTATACGTTATATGTTATACGTTATACGTTATACGTTGTACGTTATACGTTAGACGCTATTCGTTATACGTTATACGTTATACGTTATACGTTATACGTTATACGTCATACGTTATACGTTATACGTTATACGTTATACGTTATACATTATACGTTATAAGTTATACGTTATACGTTATACGTTGTACGTTATACGTTATACGTTAGACGATATACGTTAAACGTTATACGTTATGCGTTATACGTTATACGTTATACGTTAATCGTTATACGTTATACGTTATACGTGATACGTTAAACGTTGTACGTTATACGTTATACGTCATACGTTATACGTTATACGTTATACGTTCTACGTTATACGTTATACGTTAAACGTTATACGTTAATCGTTATACGTTAGACGCTATACGTTATGCGTTATACGTTATACGTTATACGTTGTACGTTATACGTTATACGTTATACGTTGTACGTTATACGTTATACGTTATACGTTATACGATATACGTTATACGTTATACGTTATACGTTACACGTTATACGTTACACGTTATACGTTATACGTTATACGGTATACGTTATGCGTTATACGCTATACGTTATGCGTTATAGGATATACGTTATGCGTTATAGGATATACGTTATACTTTATACGTTGTACGTTATACGTTATACGTTATGCGTTATACGTCATGCGTTATACGTAATACGTTATACGTTATACGTTATACGTTATACGTTATACGTTATACGGTATACGTTATACGTTATACGTTATACGTTATACGTTATACGTTACGCGTCATAAGTTATACGTTATACGTTATACGTTATACGTTATACGTTGTAGGTTATACGTTCTACGTTCTACGTTATACGTTAAACGTTGTACGTTATACGTTATACGTCATACGTTATACGTTATACGTTATACGTTCTACGTTATACGTTATACGTTAAACGTTGTACGTTATACGTTATACGTTATACGTTATACGTTATACGTTATACGTTATGCGTTATACGTTATACGTTATACGTTATACGTTATACGTTATACGTTATACGTTATACGTTATACGTTATACGTTATACGTTGTACGTTATACGTTATACGTTATACGTTATACGTTATACGTTATACGTTATACGTTATACGTTATACGTTATACGTTATACGTTATACGTTATACGTTATACGTAATATGTAATACGTCATACGTTTTACGTTAATCGTTATACGTTATACGTTATACGCTATACGTTATACGTTATATGTT